>NC_092232.1:55079981-55379981 GCF_036320965.1 Panulirus ornatus
GATGGTCTGGGCTGCAGATACTGACGATGGAGAAGCCTCCATGGGTAAAGAGGTGAGCTTTGGAGTGTCATGGTTAAGACGTGCTGACCGATTCACCTACTGTCTGCACTGATGTCCAAGTATTTACGGGGCAGCAAGTAGAGTCATCCACTCCGATAGTGCTAATTGTGTGGGCATGGCCGCCACATTTAATACAGTTGGGCCATTGGAGAATTAGATGTCGTTGGTGGAAGACAGACGTGGGTGGACCTCCCGTAGCGATGGTCACCGTCGGTTACCGCCGCGGTAAGTTGTTTACAACTGACCGAGGTCACATAAGGTCACTCGAGGTTGATATCAGTTGACTATTGATATAACTATGGTGGACAAGGTGTCTCATGGGTGATTTTATGCAAACATCAGATTTCGCTGTCAGGAATGGAAGATTTTGTGGAACGGTTATTATAGAATACCGATACAGCTGCTGTATTTTCATAGAGTCACTCTCTTGCTAGGATTCATAATATTCTTAAACCAAAAACCTGCCATTCAGAGCCGCAGAATATTCTATAGTTTACACCGACAGCTTCATATGTCCTGATTCAGCAGCACTCTGACAACATGTCACAACGTCGATCCTATTCATGCTATCCCATGCACGCACCTCACCTGCTACACATGAACATTTTCACTGTATTCTTCCAACACCTCCTTGGTTGTCCCTCCCTCTTGGCTGCTCCTCCTCAGACACGTAGATCCTCTTAGTCGATCTTCGCTCTTCCTGAACTATTCCAGCACACCCTAGCCACCTCTCTCAGCAAGTCTGTGCTCACTACCACACACACCCCTCATACCGTCATTCCTCACACCAGCAACCCTCCTCACACTTCATATTCTCCTCACACATTTCATTTTCATGGCATCCTTCCTTTTTACTGTGTGTTCAGGGACCGAACCTCACGACCATACAACACCCTCGGGACTGATCTAACCTTCGAACATACCCTGATGGACACACACACCTCTCCTTCCACACACCCCGTAATGCACCCGGGGTTCGTAACCCCCGACCCACCCTGGCAGTGACGGACACCAGTATGACAGGAGGAAGGGCTAAGCATTATTCTTGACGTCAGTGTCAGCCGTCATTATGATGTACTAAACGTCAGTATGGTATGTTGGACGTCAGTTTATGAGATATGCTGGACGTCAGTATGTTACACTGGACGTCAGTATATAAGCTGGACATCTTATGGTATATTGACGTCAGCACAAGATATGCTGGACGTCAGTATATTCTGAATGTCAGTATGATGTGTAGGATGTCAGTATAAGATAGTGTTATATGCCAGACATCAGTGTGGTATGCTGGACATTGTAAAGTTACAAAAATGTGATATAAAAAATCAGAGAAATCTGATCCGGTTTTGACGAGAGAAAAACAATGATAAGAATTATTCCTGCCAAAGTTATTGACGTTAGATCGAATATGAAACTGTAAATGAAGATGACAGAAAATGAAACTTGGTAATGATGGTAATTAATGATGAGCAACACAGACGAAAAGAAATGCATAATAGAAAGTGGGGAGGGAGCGTTGCCGAAGACTGGGGGTAATGGCATGCACGGGGGAGAAGGTAGTGGTGGTGGCTAGGGAGGGAAGTAGTGGTGGCCAGGGAGGGTAGTGGTTGAGGGTACGTGGGGTAGAGATGGTCAGGTAGTGGTGGTGGCCAGGGAAGGTAGTGGTGGAGGGTAGGTGGGGTAGTGGTGGCCAGGGAGAGTAGTGGCTAAGTAACAGATAAGCGTTAAATGTACTTTTGCACAAACAAAACATCGTTATAATTCATGGGAAGCTGGACAGGTGAAGGTAGATCAGGGAGCACTCGAAATGAAGGATTTCAAACCAGTTTCTGTCTTGAGCAGCAGATGTGGCTTGATCTATCAAGCGATGAATGGAAAACCTCCACTCCAGTATATCTGGTCATCGTTCTTTAATATCTTCATGGTGTTACCTTGTTCCTGGAAATTCGTAATCTGAACATCCATCCTGGAATTTTCTAGCATGAATATTTTGACTCAGTCTGTATCTGCGGAATCATCTCTTAAAACCCTCCTACCTGGAATCTACTCACACATCCTCCAACATGGAGGACATTACTCCCTGGAACCTCTCCAGCGAGGAGGGTACTTACCATGTACATCATACTGGAATCTCAGTTCCAGAATGGTCCCGTTTCTGGAATGATTTTCTTTTTAATAAACTCATTTGATTTTAATTTATGGATTGATAACTGGAATGTCCATGTTAGAACCCCATACAATACCCGAATGGAATCTTCGTTGGTGTTGTTCGTCTGCTGTGGATCATGTAGACTGGAGTCTCCTCGTGCATCCTCGCCTCTGGAATCATCTTATTGGAGTCTCCTCTTGCAAATTCGTCTCTGGAATAGTCCCACTGGAATCTCTCTCTCTCTCTCTCTCTCTCTCTCTCTCTCTCTCTCTCTCTCTCTCTCTCTCTCTCTCTCTCTCTCTCTCTCTCTCTCTCTCTCTCTCTCGGAAATCTTCATACAAGAAGAAGTGTTATCGTCGGAAAAAGGTTGAAAGAAAATGTATTCCAGAATAACCTGGACAGAAGCCTGGCGAACCTGAGAGCCGAGCAGCTGCAGGGAGAAGGAGGGCAAAAACACCAAGACCAAAGAAAAAGAATGTGAAAACTTGAAACACAGGAATATGATCCGGCGAGGTGAGGACTGGCCAGGGGCAACGTGGGAAGGTGCCGACTGTGTGCACTAGAGGAATGTCTGTGTACGAGAGTACCTTCTTGCTTACAACCACCACTGACGACGAACCTTTGTCCAAAAGACAGGGTTTGGCGCGTAGCGCTCACCACCGCACGTCTTCCTTGACGGATACTGCTGTTTACTCTCTGCCGCCAAGCTCAGTGCATAATTTCAAGCCTGGGGTCATGAGGGACTGGCTTTAGCTCTATATCAAGTTTTCTTTTAAATGTTTTATTTGTAGCTATTCCAAGCAGGGAATATCATTGCTCGTGGTAGCAGACTGAATGATATGTCAGTCTTCCGTATATGACTTTCGTATGAACTTTATTTCTTATCCTTTTGGTCATTTCCATGAAATCCTTGCAGACTTAATTGTTTTGTTAACTGCCTCGTTGAAAGGCTTTACACTTCTAAGTAATGTCCATCACCCCCCTTCAAATTTATGTCCATCCGAAGATGATCATGTATCTCTTATTTTTTGATCTTATCTCTGGTGTTTACTGTTCATACTACACCATTCAGTATGTGTGTGTGTGTGTGTGTGTGTGTGTGTGTGTGTGTGTGTGAGAGAGAGAGAGAGAGAGAGAGAGAGAGAGAGAGAGAGAGAGAGAGAGAGAGAGAGAGAGAGAGAGAGAGAGATTGGATTATACTATGTACTAGAGATCAGCTACAGTAACTATGGGTCATAGAGCTAAAGGGACCACAGTCAGGCATTTTGCTGTGACCTACAGTGAGCAGTCAGGAAGGAAAGATGTGGAACACAGCAGAGGTCAGCACCACAGGTGTTGTGTCGCCACTTCACAACACTAGGCACCGGTCTCATACTTCATCTGGTCATACGGGACAAATTTCCCTTACCGACCAATCTCACTGGAAATACCGAAACACGAAAGTTGCCTCGTCTGGTTTGTGAAGGCTTACTTACTCGCCTCCCATCCGCCTGCTTCCCAATCTTGTATTACCACAAGCAGGAGAGATGAGGATCAGAGTTATTATGAGCAGGTATTGATGTTAATATCATCACTATAGAACACTGACAGGTTCTCTCTCACATCTTTACCCACCTTAGTCAGGAGTTAACGTGGTTTGTTGTTCTTGTGAGGTTATCCCTAGGAAAGCGGGTTGTGGAGCCACCGTCAGTGTGAGGGTGAAAAAATGTCAGTTTTATAACATTACAGTTTAAGTGTAGCGATTATGACAGGAAACCGATGAATTATAGACCTATTCTTATGAGGAATTTATTTATTGTTATGTATTGTTTATTGCAGCAGTTAATTACTAAATTAATTGTCTGCAAGCGCTCAGAACGAGAGTCTGTTGTCAGAGGGCAAATATTTTCGTAGATATGATTCACAAAATTTACAAGTGTCAAGACCAGACTCCAGTGGAATTATTGTTTGTCAACTACTGGATTTTTGATGTGTGTAAATAGAGCAAAGACGAAATTCGTATCTATGATAAAACTGATAAACTTATATTGCGATATCGTATAGCCATCATATGCGGAAGATGAACAAGTGAACCCTTCGTACGGTAAACGTTTTCAAGTCATTCGATAACAGTGTTCTTGAAATGAGGAAAAAGTTATAATGTGTGGTTGTAGGCGGAGGCAAGTGTAAAGTGCCCTCACTGGAAATGTCAAGAGTTGTAGGTGAAGAGAACCAGAACAGGAGGGCGAGGCTGGAGGCTGGCCGGCCTGGGGAACGTTGGTGGTGATGCATGTGTAAACAGCAGCCTAGGCAGTTGTCATTCCCGAGACCCGCCCGCGCTCCTCCCTGCCCGCCCGCACCGCCCGGCTGGGGCCCTGCACAAGCAGGAGAGTAGCCAACTTGTGCACGTCGGAGAAACCCATTGCCTTGATGAAGGGCCCCGGACTACCAAGACAGCATAATAATCATTCCTCGCTGCCAGATAACTGCCCACTGTGTCGCTCACACTCTCTCTCTCTCTCTCTCTCTCTCTCTCTCTCTCTCTCTCTCTCTCTCTCTCTCTCTCTCTCTCTCTTCCCCACACCTTGCCCTCCGAACATCGCCGCCGACTTGGAGGCCAGAACGCCTGAAGGCCGTGAGCGGCGAGGGTCATACAAGCAGCAAGTTAAAGGTCTCCAGCCTTGATCTGTTGTTCTAAGACGGTAAATGCTGCGGTAAATGTCTCCAGGGTGTGACGTCTGGAGTGTGACGCAAAACTACTGGCGACTGGAAAGTCGTGGGACGTGATGCTCAAAAAGACTCCACGTTCAGAACTTTCCATAAAGATTCGCTTCTTTGTCATTTAACTTCACCCATTACCTGTACACATTTTTCCCATTGTATTATCGAGACTTTAATAAGACGAGAGACAGATATCTGCATATAAGACCTCCTGAAGGAGGCGACAAGCAAGGGGGTGGCAACGTAGAGCATACAGAGGTACGTCGGGGCGGGCCAGGGTGCGTGGCGGGGACAGACGGCGAGAGAGGCCGGGTTACTGGAGGGCCGGCCGGCCGTGCGGCCAGGAATGTGGGATGACCGAGTCTTGTCCGCTGCTGCTGCTGCTGCTGCTGCTCAGGTGCCACCAACATAATGACCCGCTAACTGGCTCACGGGAACCACCGGCAGCCGACCCCCGCGCGCCGGTACCAGGGCTGGATAAAGGGCGGGTAAGATGAGCAGGTGGGTAGGGATGAAGTGGGGGAAATACTCGAATGGAAAAGCCTTGAAGGGATTGAAGTGGAGACGGCGATACCTGTTGACGGGGGCGTCGTGTATATATGTACACCTCGGAGTGCGTCGTCCTCGGCCAGCGCCTACGTCAAGTGTAGGGAGGAAGGTGGGCGAGGGAGGGTTGCAGGGGGGGAGAGTGGAGGAATTATGGAGGTCCTCTGCATAATTGTGATGAATGACCGTGATAAGCTGGACATGGTGGACGCTCTGTCCTTCACGTATATCCTAACGGGTGGAGGGAACATTATTATGTATATCTTCATGTGCTGCTCTCAGTGTATGTTGATGTGCATGTCACACACACACACACACACACACACACACACACACACACACACACACACACACACACATTATAGAAAAACGTCAAACGACTGTTGCAGCGAAAAAATAAATGAAAAATAGAATTCAGACACGAAATATAATGGTATGAACACAAATGTTTACATATTAGGATGTATGGTATACCGTCTTGTGTATGAGAGTCCTTAACTTTATATATATATATATATATATATATATATATATATATATATATATATATATATATATATAACTTGGCACAATACCCTCTGTGGGAGGGTGAGAATCGAACCCTAACCCAGCTTGGGTCAACCTCAGCTAGCTGCACCACGTTTGGGTGCCATAACCTCGTCCTCCACGCTCACAGTTCGCGGAAATTAAGCCAAGGAAAGCCACGGGTGGGTCGAGTGTGGGAGCGCGTCCCTTCACCCTAACTGTTAGCGTGAGATGTGTTTTGACTTGAGCGATAAAAAAATGCGCTTCGTGATTACCTGCCCGGGAGTGGCGAGCGGCGAAATTTACATCTGCATTTTTCTGTACGACGTCCTACGGATAGAGACGTTGTTTGCGGAGCTAATGCCGTCCAGTGTGGGTTAGTGTTGAGGCCGACCGTTGTTTGAGGTGGCGTTAGTGTCGTATTAATAAGTTATGTATAAATAGTTGTAGTTGGTAGGTTGTGGGGCAGGGCGGGTCTTGGCTATGGCATGTGCCGCACCACACCCAAACGTTCCACTCCTTTAGTTAGTTTTCTTTTATTTCCGGACGGTGTGGATTTCACGCGCGTGCCCCGCCATATTACCGCCCTCTGTTTGCGTCACGTTACGCATTTACGCAGCGCTAGGGACTGGCAAAGTGCAGGCGTGTAATGAGAGGCCCGGGGTCCTGCTGGACTCATTGTGGTGTGGAGAGTGACCGTGGGCGGGGAGCGGCGGTGTGAGGCGTACGTGATCACGTTAGCGCTCTAGCTGCTCTAGCCGGCCACACCTGCGGCCCCTGCCCACTCTAGCCTCACCTGGCCACACCTGCGGCCCCTGCCCACTCTAGCCTCACCTGGCCACACCAGCGGCCCCTGCCCACTCTAGCCTCACCTGGCCACACTTGCTGCCCCTGTCCACTCTAGCCTTACCTGGCCACACCTGCGGCCCCTGTCCACTCTAGCCTCACCTGGCCACACTTGCTGCCCCTGTCCACTCTATCTCCCGCCTCAACTTTCCAGCCTGGCCACCACCGCCTTCTCTTCTGTTCACAATATAGAGAGTACAAGACATGGTTGTGCATGTCTGTCTGTCCATCTGTCTGTGTATATATACGTTTCTGTGCCAATACTTCAGGCAACAGGTTGGTTCAACATACGTGGAGCGCTTGATGTCTATGTGTACTGTTCTCAGCCCGCGTCATAGACCACAATAATATCCAGTAAAATTTGTTTAGTAAAGCTAAAGTTATTCTGTCCTCACGTTCAGTGATTTGCATGTAAAGATGACTGTGTGTGTGTGTGTGTGTGTGTGTGTGTGTGTGTGAGGCACGCGCGTGTGGGTTTGTGTGCATGTATTTGTGGCAGAGGGCAGACAGCGGCCACACAGGGTTTCTGGCTGGCCAAGGCAGTGTCTGGGCCTCACTTCACGTCACGGAAACGCCAGCGTCGCACCGTCACGTCCACAGCACCTGCGTCACATCCATAGCATCTGCGTCACGTCCACAGCACCTGCGTCACATCCACAGCATCTGCGTCACGTCCATAGCACCTGCGTCACATCCACAGCATCTGCGTCACGTCCACAGCACCCGCGTCACATCCACAACCAAACACCAAAACCACAACTACCAGACATCTCCGCCACGTTCAGCATATCAACCACGGTGCCATCTACCGCAAAAACTATCATAAACCGACCACAACTACTCCCAACAACACCCACTACAACACTACAGCAACGCCATTCTGGTCATCATAAAATCGACACAACACCCCTCACAACACCCCTCACAACACCCCTCACAACACCCCTCACAACACCCCTCACAAAACCAATCGCAACATCCCTCATAACATCAATCAGAAGACCCCTCGACACCAGTCACAACATCCTCACAACACCTGACACGACACCCACATCAAACATTTGCAAGCAAGCCTATCACAACAATACCTACGACTACACCCAGCGTAACACTACCACAACACCCACCACAACACTTATAGCGTCACCCACCACAACGCCCACAGCAATATTCACCAGATGACTATGGCTGACCAGAACCTACTACCACAGCAAGTGCCACCCATCGGTCAAGGCCGACCCACAGTACCTCTCTAGTCCTACACCCTCTTGGTGACCCTAAGCTCTGGGCCGAACCTCAAGACATGTAGGGCCGGTTACCGAGTCTGCAGGAGGTCATTTTACTCGGTAATGCCTGGAGTGAGGTGCTTGCCATGGATGATGCAACGGACTAGGTGGGGAAAATTACGTCACCACAGTCACAAAAGCCCGCCATCGCATCCTTCCTGAGAGGTGAGCAAGACTACACCCAGCTGACGTGCCCCAGGATTAAAGAGTAACAAAGCCTGACCTTCAAGCACAGATCCCTTTATAACAGTCTTTCCTCAAGTACCCACGGACAAATAGGTATTATCAATCTTCCAGTCCAGCCTCATCAAACGGGGTACAAAACTGTGGGGTTTAAACGTGCAGGCTCCCTCCTCTGTCAGCGCTCATCACTCCTTAGTGAATAAGCAGCCCGAATCATTAACAGTCACTACATTACCACATGTCAAAGACTGCCACACCTCGATACCGTCTGCCTCCCAGCTTACCTTCCAGCCCCAGCAACCCCGAGAGTAACTGCATGAATTTGAAGTCGCCAGACGCTTATACACTCAGGCAAAGCGCACTTCTACAAACATTGACTTGTCTATGAACCTGGACTGTCTATGATCCTGGATAGGGAGTTCTTCTCTGAATTAGCCAACCCACTCATTCCCCATCATCAGTCTTTGTTTCCAGGAGCCGAGATGCTCCGCTGACTGGAAGAATTCACGTATGCCCCAAGTACCGAAATTGACAATCCCAAATTCACTGATTGAGTTACGGGCCATTGCTATGACCCCAAACCTCAGTTTACTCCCTCAAAGTTGTATGTTCGAGTTGGCGTACACGGGTATTGCATGTTCCATGTACTTTCAGTAGTTTGGTGATATGAAGACTTCATATCCAGTGTCCCCTCATCTTCTCGACTTTATGTAACATAGAGAAGTCGTGACGTCTGTGGTTCTCACTTCAGGTTGACTTTACCAAAATATTCGACCATGTCAGCAGCTGTGGAGAAATTTCATTCTGTGTTTAGCTGACTCCCTGAGTGAGCGTCGCCAGCTTTCCAATGTGCCATATACATCTTCGACTACCTCATCCGTGACGTTTTAAAGGGCTCTCAAGTTGGGATCTTTACGCGTCCTATGGATGCACCTACTGGATAACATCCACCTGACTTCCTTTATCCCAGCCTCACTTGCCTGTGCCTCCCCCCGCCTGGTCGTCGACCACGCCCACCCCATAGCAGGGACAACTAAAAAAGAAAAAAAATGCATAAAATGGGCACGCAGGATCGTCATCTGTCCCTCTTACAGCAGCTGTTCAGAAGCGTTCGCCTTACCACTTCACTCGAGTCTCTTCATCCATCACTGGAACCTCACATCCCCGAGCTGCGGCACCATCCTAGCCTCCGTCACATCCCCGAGCTGTGTCACCATCCTAGCCTCCGTCACATCCCCGAGCTGCGGCACCATCCTAGCCTCCGTCACATCCCCGAGCTGTGTCACCATCCTAGCCTCCGTCACATCCCCGAGCTGCGGCACCATCCTAGCCTCCGTCACATCCCCGAGCTGCGGCACCATCCTAGCCTCCGTCACATCCCCGAGCTGCGGCACCATCCTAGCCTCCGTCACATCCCCGAGCTGCGACACCATCCTAGCCTCCGTCACATCCCCGAGCTGCGGCACCATCCTAGCCTCCGTCACATCCCCGAGCTGCGGCACCATCCTAGCCTCCATCACATCCCCGAGCTGCGGCACCATCCTAGCCTCCGTCACATCCCCGAGCTGCGGCACCATCCTAACCTCCGTCACATCCCCGAGCTGTGGCACCATCCTAACCTCCGTCACATCCCCGAGCTGCGGCACCATCCTAGCCTCCGTCACATCCCCGAGCGGCAGTTCGGCAGCACACCCACATCGACCTGGTCGGGGCTCGGAGGGCCCGGTACAAGATGTCTCATCCCAAGCAATTACGAACGTCATCCGAGAGTATTTCTGTAACGACTGTTTTCCTGTCACCTTCCACCTGTATCTTATATGATTGTTTTATACATAGTACAACACTCCAGCACAGCATACACACCACAACACTAAATACAACACCCATCACACTACTTATAGTATCCACCGTGGCATTTACAACTCCAACACCATAACTCTCATGTCATTAATCACATCATCCAGAAAAGCAACACCCACAGCAGCACTTAAACACTACAATACTCATAACATCTTCCATAACACCTGTCTTGACGCCCACAACAGAAACCTGAGGCAGGCACTCCAACTCCCAGCCACACACACAACACATACAACCGGCTTTAAGACTCATAACATCTACCCTAATAGAATTCCTACAACTCTACAACCACATCCGTAACACACAGCTACACTGATAAGATTGAGCACAACTTATGCACAACTACCTGTCACAACATTCGATGGATCACAACGCGCTAGAAATCACAACAACACCCTGAAAACATCCACAACAGTACCTTAACCAGAACTGGCCAACATCAGGAACATACTATCCATCACAACACACAAAAGCGTTCGTATTAACCCATACAACCTCATACGTCCCTTACCTTAGACCGCACTTCATCACAACATTCACAGTAGTACAGGTAATATCCCCTACAACCTCCACTTCAGACCACACCTCATCAGAACACTCACAACAGCCCATATAATAACCCCCACAACTCCTACCTCAGACCGCACGCTGCCACCACCATGGCCCATCACAACACCGCCGGAGTTCGGGAACTAACCGCAGACCTGAGAGGCGCCGGGCGAACCCAGCAATTACCCCTGAATGTTCATTAGCGAGGTATTGGCGAGGACCATAGCCGACGCTACCTGCCGGACACGAGAACCGGTGATGGAGACGGCACGCTACCGCCGGGCCGGGCTGGGCCGGACGGGGCTTGACCGGGGCTGGAATCGACAAGGGCTTGAGATGGGGAGGACGGAAGCTGGAGACAAGGGATGCGGAGGACAGTCGCTCGTGAGGAAAGAAGACAAGGGCTGATGGTGGGCAAGGGTGAGGAAGACAAGGGCTGATCGTGAGCAAGGGTGCGGAAGACAAGGGCTGATCGTGGGCAAGGGTGAAGAAGACAAGGGCTGATGGTGGGCAAGGCTGATGAGCAGGACTGGAGGTGGGAAAGGGCTGCAAAGTCCTTCACCATTGGCCAAGCCCCACCAACGGCCGGGTCCTCTTGAACTGGTTCTTCCACCAGCGTCTAGGACCTTCCCCAGTAAGTAAGACCTTCCCCAGCAGCTAGGACTTTCCTCAGTAACCGTGTCCCTCAACAGCACGTAGTCCCACCCCCAGGCTAGGTCCTCCTGCAGAAGCCGTGCCGTGCGGCTCGCCCAACCGGGCGCTCCTCCGTTCTTGTTCGCCCCGTTGAACATAATCATCACAAGCTGGAATGTTCTCCGCGCTCGTGATGAACATATTTGAACAGGAAGAACAACTTGTTCCTCTCAGATATTATATAGAAAATGCGACAAATATATTTTTACGAAGCCACCTCGCCAGTGGGAATCCTTCTGTCACGGAGCGAGGGTTGAGGTCCTCCCGTCGAGGAGCAAGGATGGGAGTCCCTCTGTCTGGGAGCGGGGATAGGAGTCTTTCTGTCACGTAACAAGGATAGGAGTCCCTCTGTTACGGAGTGGGTTTGGGAGTCCATCTGTCACGGAGCGGGGACAGGAGTCCATCTGTCACGGAGCGGGGAGGGGGCGGCGTTCGTCCATATAGCAACAAAACTTGCCCGAGGACCTGCGTCCTCCTGGGTACGTTAGCGACCCGTGGGTACACGCACTATCTCTTTCGTCTTTCCAACCACAGGACCCGTAGTTCGAGACCTGGGGGATGGCTGACTAGATAATAAATTATTTTTCTCTCGGGTACAAGACCACGGGACTGGTGGTGGTGGTGGTGGTGTTGCCGGGGGGGAAGGAGGATAAGGGGGTGTGTGTTGCAGGGGTGTACCGTCGCAACACTCGAGGAGAAACACGGGTCAACACCCGTGTGTGGACCATACCATAACCTGACACTACTATTGGAAAATACCTGGAAATCTATACCCTGCAGGATTGATAAGTTTCGCCAATGGTCTTTTGTTTTCTATAATTACCATTTCCAGCATAGAGCAGTATTTAACACAACCGTAATAGAGAACAAGAAGAGATTAACTCTTTAGTTGATCTGTTTGGATAACTGAACAGTGGACCTTGAGCATCACTTAGATGACGACGTGTTTCTGGTGACGCTGGCCTCTCTACGCCATGTCCTACGTTAACGAGGTAGCGCCAGGAACAGAAGAAGAATGGCCTCATTTACTCGCACCCATTCTCTAGTTTGTCATTATTATGCATCGAAACTAGAGCTCCCTATCCAGGGTTAAGCCTCACAGACTTTTCCGTGGTTTGGCCTGACCGCTTCATATTCCCCGGTTCAGACCACTAACGGCAAAGTACTCCAATTTACTCTATCCTACGCACGCCCCGCACCCCACTGCATGTTCAGGCACCGATAACTCGAAGCTTCCCTCACTCCACCCTTCCTCTTGCTAACACATCCAGGTACACCCGCACAGGTAACTCCCCACCTGTCGTTAATACAGTCAGGTAGGCCATCACAGGTAACACGGCCAAGCAAGCCAGCACAGGTAACACAGCCAGGTATGCCATCACAGGTAACAACCTGACCATTCCTTTGCTACAGACATATTTTTCGTATGTATTTTTGCCTTACTTTCCAAGCGATGATTTATGTATTGCTTTTACACGCCTCCATTATCTGTAATGAGTGATGTCCACATTGTTAGCGTAGTTTGTTGCCCATGTGGTTACTGTTAATGGCTGCTCGCGGTGTAAATGTTGTAGAATACTCATGTTGTAAGTATTCTTCAGTGCCTGTGTTGTAAGTGTTAAGTGCCAACGTTGTAATTGTTGTAAAGTGCCCAAGTTATTAGTGTTGTTAGATGCCTATGTTGTTAGTACTATTTGGAATATGTTGTTTGTTTCGTTAGTTGTCCTTATTGTTTGTGTGATCAGCTGTTATTATAGGTAGGTGCCTGCTTCCTGTGTGTTGTTAGGTGTACACGTTGTTAGTGCTCCTTTTTGAGTTCGCTGAGACGATACAGGCAATTCAGTACGTAGTGGACCGACTGCCGCTAACAGGATTCGAACCTGTGCGGATTGGTCCTCTGGCAGCCCGTGAATGCATCACAGTCATCAACGCTAACGGAGTTCCATGGTAAGGTTGTTAGATGTCCATGTTGTTTGTTAGTGTTGTTAGATGCGTGAATTGTTAGGTGCCTATGTTGTTTGGGGTCTACATTGTTAGTGCCGTTGGAAGCCTATGGTGCACTTTGTTGACAACGTCAGCGTGGTCAGATAGCGTCGTCAAGAGGGTGTCCAGTCCTTCGTCAGGAGGCGTCCAGCCCTCCGTCAGGAGGCGTCCAGCCCTCCGTCAGGAGGTGTCCAGCCCTTCGTCAGGAGGTGTCCAGCCCTTCGTCAGGAGGTGCCCAACCCTTCGTCAGGAGGTGTCCAGCCCTTCGTCAGGAGGTGCCCAACCTTTCGTCCTGGAATCAGTAAACATCCACACGCTCCACCAGTCTGATCCAGGAGGCAGGCAGTGCTATCCACCACCACCACCACCAGCACCAGCTGCTGCTGCTTGTTAACGTTATCTGGTGGTCTGTATCGCGGTGTCCAGTCATCATTAACGTCACTCCCCAGATAACAGTTATTAAAACTGAGGATGAAAAGTGACTATGTGTCATTAGTAAACTTTTTGTCTATCCTCACAGTCTGTCTCTGTCTCTTGTCGCAGGTGACTCCCGCCCTCTCCCTCCGTACTCTCCTCCACAACTAAACTGTTCTCCATAACAGCGTCGTCCATACCAGTCCCGTCTTTGGCGTGTGAGAAATGATCGTGAGGCGAGAGAGAATATTGTGGTGGGAGAGATAAAAGGACGAAAACAGCGTGAGGGACGCCGTGAGGAGCGGTACGGGGGGGGGGGGGTGCTTGTGGTGGAGGAGGCAGGAGTGGACCAGTGGAAGCGGGGAGGACCAGCGCCCGCATCACGAGCCAGGCCCCGAGGTCACCATCTTGTAGTTGTTGTTTGGTTGTGCCAGAGACGAGAAAATACACAAGTTTGTGTGTATTTCTATAACGTTATCTATAAAGTGTCGGGCAGCAGTGGCCCGCACTCCTACACCAGTGTGTGGAGACTCTAACTCTGGCAGCTAAATTGGTATGATGGAAGCGTTCCACATGTCACAACGGGGGATGCTCTGCCTCCACTCACCTTCTCCACTGACTGCTCTCCACCGCCATCATCAACCACCATAGCTACATTCTCCATCCTCCTCTCTGTCTCTGTCTTAATCTTTTCTCTCCCTGCGTCATCCATGCTCTCTCTTCCTCAGTGTGTGGAGTCCCTGTGTTGTGTCCATATCACTTTATATTGTCTCTCGTTCAGGTAGGACAAGCCCTGCTGACGACCCTACTTTGGTGCAAGCAGGTCATGACGGGGCGCTGTGAGGTTGCCTGTTGTTTGTCGCGCCTCCGACACATTCCCCGTGGGTCACGGCCACCCGCTGCGCATTGTGGGGGCTCATAATTTAGTGCTAGAAAATACAGTGGAGGACGCGACGTGTGAGACTGGCACAGTGGGCATTACGTGAGAAGGTTACTGCTGTATATTGTTTTCCCACCCCAGCTCTTAAGAAGTACGATCGTCGACAATAATGAGAGAGGAACAGATGAAAGGTTCACTTTACCAGTATCACTAAGACTTAGATGTATATCTGTTGATGGTGGGGAAATCACCTCACTATCTGAAGTCTTATTTTTCCTCCTGAAAATATCGTCGTTGGCCATTGGTGTGGCGAGGGAGGAGAGATTACGGGCTATCACGACCACACCTGCTGTGTCCGTTGGCAGGTCCCCCGGGAGCCTACCACCACTCTTCCCTCCAGACGAACACTGGCAGTATATCTGCACGTCATGGTTCACACCCCCGCTGTAAACGACAACTGGAACCCACGTAAGCTCTGGGTCCAGTACCAGCGCTGTGTACGCACTGTTGTAACCATGGGGACCCTTGGTCGATCCCTGAGTTAATGTTCGCCAGCATCCTGTGAGCTACTTCATCGTGCGTCGCGTCCACCCCTCGATGTTTTTAATCCTCCTCAGTGAATTATAATGCTCATGCCAGCAAACACTCGCCCAGAGGTCAGTCCTGTAGGATCTCTCAGATGTTTTCTGACGCCTCCTGCACAGTTATGTGACCAAGTTTCGAGAGAAGCTGAACATCGAACGTCCATTAAGACTCAGATAAGAGGACTCAGAGGACAGGCAACTTCACACAGACCTTCTACAAGACCTTACACGTCTCACAACTGATTTCATAGTCGCTACAACGTACAAACAACATCATTGTCCCCCTTTATTAGTGCCATGATTACTCCCCTGGCAGCCTCCCACCATCCTCCTTCCTCCCAAATAGTGACAGAGTAACTCACAGGTGATTCTGTATTCCGGACGAAAGCCACAATCACTCAGTGGCTTTTCTTGCCCTCCTGGGTTAGTGCCATGGTCGCACTAGCTATCCTGTCCTCCAGGACCACTACCATAGTCACACATTGGCTGTCCTGCCTGCTCAGCCATTACCAGAGGTCACTCTGGGAACTTCAGGTGCCTTACCCATCACAAGTCATTAAACTAAGTCTCCTTCACAAGTTAGGGGATACAGCAGCCTATAATGACTTGGGAGGACGAGGTATATTGGAAAGGTGGTGAAGACGAGTACTGACTGAGGGTAGTGTTCGCCCCACAGCCGTGTTGGAGGGCTGGAGAGTCGTCGACATGTGATAAGGTTGGATTACTCATACAAGGAAATAATTGTAGGATTATCAGAGAGATGCTTAAAGGAAGGTCTCACCTCACACTGCTCTGTGAACGGCTCATATCAACCAAGTCATTCAAGGGCTTAAGTATTTTTCCCCTCTCTGAATGTGAGGACAGTCAGTCTTATCAAACCTTTTGCTGAGTTGGGGGAAAAGGGTAGTTTTGTTCTACTCGACATAGAGACTTAAGTATGCAAAGTTTTGTGTCTGACCAGCAGAAGTGGTTTCCCGATCGAACGTCCATTTTATCACAGCGAACAGGAGCTATGCTCTCTCTCCAGTAGAGTGACACAAGACTCCAATGCTGCCCACACTGCAACAGCGATATCCTCACAAAACATTAACTCACTCCATGTCGGGTGGATCTTTCTCGCCTGTGTTCTGTGGTCATCGTAAGGTATCTATTTCCCCGATTAAATACCACCTTGGACTTGTTATAGGCCTTACCCGCCAGTGACAGGTTCCAGGTAGCTGTCTGAAGACGGTTAGCTCATGAAATGAGCCCATGAGAGAGGTGACGGAAGCACAGAGCTTTAGATTCACTTTCCACACTGAGGCAAGTGGGCGAAATTAGAACCGTCCCAGATATGAAGGGCAGCCCACTATACAAGAACGAATAAATGAGCCAGACACAGAACAGAGGGAGTTAAGGAAGCTAAAACATGGGAGGTGGGTGATCGGTACCTCAATGCCTGACCGTGTCAGATGCCTTTCAGACACCAGGGGCTTACATGAAGACCGGGACGACCTGTCACTGGAGAAGAGGAACGCTTCTCCCCAAGAAATAAGGTACCTGCAACGATTTCGAGTTGATACGAACGGGTTTCGTGCTAAATACGAGTCGAAGAAAGAGGAAGGAGTATATCCAGGTATACTATGCCAGGTCCTTTGCCAGAATGACCTCAGAACAAGAGAGTTCAGACTACAGGCGGGAATGTAACACTGTTATGAAAGAGGAGGTGATGGATGCTTCTGTTTCCATAATAATAACCTCGCTCTACGATCGTATGAGACAGAAGCATCGCCCGGGGAAAGATGGTAACCTTCTCAGTGATAATCAAAATTCGGTTTTCGTAGGTTCATCCACTAAGGATGCACAGAACACCAACACGACCAGCGACCATTTGTTTAGGAGGATTTCAACCATTTCCTGAAGTGGACGAGGAAGTTGTATAAGTGGAGAACCTTAGGAGGAGGGCAAGGTGACGTCATGACATTGTGGATAGAAAGTCGTCAAATGTCATTTACTTGATAACAAAAGATGAAAATCTTTTTATATTGTTGAATTATCTTTTAGATGCAAACAAATGGTTGCCGCCTCAGTACCCCGGGGATCATATCATAAACAATAAGGTGAGCCGTTTCTCGTAGGGTTTGTTAGATCTCTCCGGAAAAAATTATGATTTTCAGAGGAAGAGCTCGAGTGTGTGTGTGTGTCCATATCTTGACCACACACTTTATAAGTTCATGTGATAAACATCTCCAAATAGACGAAAACGCCGGTAGCACCTATATGACCTTACCTTAACGTAGCCTATAGTGAGGACATTTTTTTAATCGACCGATTTTGTTACTCCTACTATACACCCGCATACTTGACACATACCAGTTCAGCGAGACAATGGATCTACTCTTGCCTATCTGCACTCGTCTACTTCCTTCACATACGTCTGTTACGTCGTTCCCAAGTGCAGTTAAGGAAACCTTACATGAACATGACCAATCAGGTCCAGCAGCCTCTTTATATGGGACATGTTTGGCTACGACGATGACTTCATCATCCTCATGGAGACCTACGTGAGAGGAGATCCACACCTGTTTGATTGGAATTCCCTTTACCAGTGATGGTCTCATGTTTGTATCTGGCTTCAGAGGAAAGGTTGAATTCTGTACATATTGTAATCAAGGGCAAGGAGTGAGGATGGAGAGTCAGAGATAATCACATTGTCTGTGGTTTCTGAAAATACAAAGACAGTCAGTACCTACAAGGGACCCAACCAGGAGCATACGGCGCCCGTCCAGGTGGCTTCACTCGCATGACAGACGACTTTACTCTCTAAACTATTCGTCATCTAACCTGTGTCCCTTATGTCTCCTCCAGCCTGGGAGAGAGACGTTTAGTGATGGGATGTTAGTCATAACTTCTTTTCCAAAACATCTGTCTGTGAATTACTTAATGTTGGGTCAGTGAAAATTTCGGACGTGGGGAAACTTTACCATTTCGCGAAGGGCAGGGATATCCCATACTTAGAATGTGTTAACCTTATATATGAATTTTGAGTTTACGATGTGTCTGGGGCGAGGTACGATAATCGCAACATAAGTTTCCGTTTACGATAGTGTCGTCTAGCGACAGGCACTGCGTCGTGGAATTGTCGTTACTTTCCCTCGCTGTCCGGGAGACACGGACGTCTGAACGCGTTGTCTGGAATTCCTGTGTTGTCTTGAACTGTTCGCGAGGGCATGTTGCACCAGGTATGTACATGAGTGACCACATGAGTCAATGAAAATAGAATCTACTTGACAGCCTTATAAATGGAGGACTTCTTCCTCCTCCTCAAGTTTGAGGGGCTCCCCCACCTTCCCGAACACCCTCTACACTTAGCGCTGCTGTACATTGTTTTCCTCCTCATTTAAGACCACCTGACCAAGTGTGGAGGTGGCCCGTGTGTGTGTGTGTGTGTGTGTGTGTGTCCAGGGTCCACACGACGAACCAGCCCGCCGCCACTGCTAACAGGCGGTGTGTGGCAACCCATCCCTCGCGGCGACGATCTCCATTCACAAACAGATGAGGCAGCACGGGGCGAGGCAGGGGTGTTAGTGGCACGGGGCGAGGCAGGGGTGCTAGTGGCACGGGGCGAGGCAGGGGTGCTAGTGGCACGGAGCGAGGGAGGGGTACTAGTGGCACGGGGCGAGGCAGGGGTGCTAGTGGCACGGGGCGAGGCAGGGATGCTAGTGGCTCGGGTCGAGGCGTGGGTGCTAGTGGCTCGGGGAAAAGGACCCTTCCTATGGCCACAGCCATCGAAACACACACACACACACACACACACACACACACACACACACACACATGCAGTATCTCGTGGTTTACTTGCAAAGCACATGGTGAACCTACCCCATACGTTAGTACACTCAGGCTGTAAACCCACCCCGTACATCACTGCACTCTACAGCCATCTCCTGTTTCTTTGGTTTACCTTCGCTGACCAAGTAACTCTCTCGCGAGACAGTGTTACATGACACCATCCTGGACGAAGATTAAGAAACAACAGCACTTCCCAGCCTCTCTGGTAGACAAACCCGCTTTTCACATGACCAACATTCTTACCTCTCCGTCCAAGAAAGGAATTAAACCCAATCCTCACGTTCAGTACGATGCTAGAACCAGTGTACTCTGACGCATTCACGGTATCCAGACCGAAAGCAATGTTGACACACTGAGTATCCCCACTGACGGCTCTCCTAACTGTGTCACTGGGAGGGTAGGAGAAGCTGCCATCGTAAGTCAAGAGAATGACAAAAGAAAATATCAAAGTCTTTCTACATTGCAAAATGATTTGTTTGCCATCAGAACCGCTCTTGAACTCTCAAAACAATCCCATCAAAGTCAGTTTACATACCTCCGACTCCCTGGCTCACCACTTGCCATAAATACCCTTAAACCAGAGTGTAATAAGCTTGACCCTGAAGCCAGGTAGATATATGGGCGTAACACTGATAAAGGGATTCAGGTCGAACAGACATGGGATTCCTATTCACGTAAGTCGGTCTCACTAGTAAAGCCAATACCTCAGGTGACGTTATGTTAGATGATGAGGGGATTCAACGCGACGACGGATCATAAAAGGGAGGCTCCAGCCACTGCCATCACGAGACAACCATTACATCAGACTGAAGAAGATAGAAAGATTTTCAGATCCATCATTGTCCCTCACGAGATTGGTCGTGTACAACGTGTATAAACTATCGGGATCAGTAGACCACGAACTGTTGTCACTGATAGATTTATAATAGACTACAGATTGTATTGGCGCTTTTGCTTCTTAGGAGAGGTAATCATGTGAGCAATGAAGTGCTTGGCGTAGAGGTATGGACCCTCACATGAACCCTGTGAAGAAGGTTTATCGTTTTAAAGATAAGTTGGTGCAGACTGCGCAGTCCAGCCCCTGCATCATGATGGTAAGGTTCCCGAGACTTTGAAACGAACTGTTTTCTGTTTGAAGTTGACGACTCAGATACAACATGAAAAGACGTCGAGCTAAAGTAACGAATCAACTTTGTAGTAATCAATGTTATCATCATCTACCCACTGTTGTGTCTAACGTAGACCATTTAATCCTTGTTCGTTCTTGTGCGTGACCACCGCTTACGTCTGCCAGCCCCTCTTACCGAGAACATCGAAACGAAGAGCGGCTCAGTGAGGAGAGGGGCTGGTGTGTAGGGCCGGGCGCAGCAGCAGCAGCGTGCACAGGTGTCTAGGAGAGGGTAGCACGGGCCCCCGGGGGCTCCCACACCAACAATGATACTTCATTTTTCAGGCCATTAGTCAGGTCATGGTAGGGGGGAGGGGGTACGCCCAACCACTGGAACTGATGTAATGATTCATGTCTTGTGGTGGGAGTAAGGCGCGTGTGTGTCCTACACTACCGCACACACACACACACACACACACACACACACACACACACAGTGTGTCAACACGTCCTCCAGCCTCGACCACATATTACTCTCATCATGGCCACTCAGCGCTCATGGTAGTAATGCTTATTGTGACCGAGGGCGAGACCCGCATCTCCAGGTACTCGAGCCTGCAGCGGCCCCGGTGGTAGCAGGAGGAGGAGGAGGAGGAGTGGTAGTGGTCAAGTGTGAGTTTGAGTCTCGCCTCGAAGAACACGAACACCCTGCGTCACCCAGACTCACTGACCATTTTCCATGAAGAAATGGGACCGCTCTGGTTCCTCTGGTCCGACTCGGCAGTGCAGGATGTGTTGACCGACGTGGTAGTATGCTTATATCTTGTTATATCTGTAGTATACTCTTATGATCCTACGTGCAACACATGGCATGGTGAGGGAGGGAGGGAGGTGCGAGTACGAGCAAGCAGAATGAGTTGCCTGTGTTGGCAGCTGGTGTGTGTGTGTGTGTGTGTGTGTGTGTGTGCGCAGGATCACTCATATCCCTCCCACTCCAGGACCCCAGCCACTCTCACACCCCCAAAATATACTCGGTAAACTCATATGATAAGTATACTTGTATAAATCCATATCTTAATAGTATACCCCCTAGGTAAATCGTCGTATAATCGTACAAGTCAGTAAACTAATGACAGACAGTGTTACGTCAACTGGTAACAGTGTATAAAGCAGTATGCCCGCACTGTGACAGCACACCTTTGTAAACTAGAAATAATGACACTGTATTTTACATGAACTATGGCATCACCTGGTGATTACGGAACACTGTTCATCTTTTTAACTCCGTAGTCAATTCTCCTGACACAAACATGCAGTTTGAGCCCATCAGGAACCCGAGCCTGGCTTGTGGGGCGGCACGGCAGAGGTTGCTAAGGGCACGAGGCGCCTGAGGACAGGTGAGGCAGGGCTGGTCGAAGCTGGATGCTTGCCACGCCTTCAGGCTCTGGAAGCTGTATAGCTATGGTGTCTGAGTCTTGGATGCTTGGCTTGTACGTGTAATATTCTCTGTACGATTCGACCACTGGTCGAAGTAGTTGTTACAGTCAACCATTGCTGAGATAATGGTTGTTACAGGCATCAGTTGCTTAGGAAATTGTTTAGTCAACCATTAATGAGGAATTGGTTTGTTATAGTCATCCATTGCTGAGGAAATAGTTGTTAGAGGCATCTGTTGTCGAAGATGCAGTTCTTTCAGTCCACCAATGCTGCAGAAGTTGTTACAATCAACAAGTGCTGGGGAGCAGTTGTTACAGTCAACCAATGCTGGAGAAATTATGGTTGTGAGCCTGTCTGTCTTTTGTTCTTGACAGAAGCACATGACAGTTTCACAATATCAACATCTCAAAGTTTTCTTGTTTTCTTTCTAAAATACCTTGTACTTGCTTCTCCGTGTTCTTTATAGATCATATTTCTAACCTTGCGGCAAGAGATTGGTATATGTGGAATATATGCAACTGAGTTTGTCCTCCAACAAGGTGTCTCTGTCATTATCAGACTTAACAAAACAATTAGGATCTTTGATAATAGCAAGGTCTGGTCGTTCTCTTAAGGGTCGTTTAACTTTTGGCCCTTAGCACGTCCTTTAAGAGTCAGGTTTAAAGGCCCAAGCCATTTTATCAAAGAGTCGTAACGCCCATTTTAAACGGGTCAATTGACAAGTGTCTGTCGGACCTTAAGATCAGCTCATGTCAGAGATTCCATAAAGTTGGTGTGGATCGATGATGTGGATGGATCGTTTCCTCTTCAGCTACCTTCGCTTGTGATCGTAATGGGTCGTTATATTGAGACCTGGAACTGCTTCCGATCAGTCCTCCGTCAGGAGGGCCTGCATACCTTCTCACGGGGCCTTCATCTCGACCCTGCTGTAACTGGGATCGCAGACGCCGGTATGGCATTCAGAGAACCGTTATCTGGATGGTGTCAGATTTGTCTTGTATTATTCCTCCTTGTTCTACCGTGTTGTCTGTGTCGGTAGCGACAATAGTCGCTTTATTTCCAATCATTATTCATTCATGATATACAGTCATAGCGTCACTATCAATGATAACAAAAAAAAATTATCGAATTCGAGAAGTGCCTTGACAGGTGCTGACTGAGTGCCACACCAGCTTCCACTAGACAAGTGCCAAGAGAGAGAGGGGAGGGGGCGCTTGTCCTGTTGAACTCTCACAGTAGCAAGGGAGCCGCCCCTCTCTACCTTACTCAGATGATCAGGACATTAACTGAATATCCGATTCCTCGCACAAAGCCAAACGTTAGTCTTCTTCGTAAAGCCGTTTTTGATGATACACTGTGTACAGTTATCCACTCTGTACACAGTGCCAACCAGATGTATTTGAGTAACGTTCAGTAAACACCGATACGATATTGTGTCCACCACTACTTCAAGACGAGCTGAAAAATGCATCAGTTCCCCCCAAAAAATGTCCAGTCTGTAAATGTACCAGTATAACAATCACCTAGAACTACACATTGGCAGTTTCCCAGACAGGTAAAGCTCTCAGTAAACTGCTTGAACAGCCATCACGTTTTTCTGGGGAATGATCGGGGTTGTGTTGTGGTTGCGCTACACGTCATATAGTCGCTCGACCCGTGTTGGTCCGCCGTTATGAACGGCAGGACTGCTGCCTGCCTCCTCCACCTCATCGCCAGAACTTTGAATTCTGGAACGCATAGAATCAGATAGATACAGGAGATGTATCCTGCACTTGTCACTCCCTTAAGGCGGCTTGTAGAGAAAAAAAGATGTCAAGTCTGTGACACACTCTAGGAGTGTGGAAAGTGTTGTGAGTGTGGGTGACGAATACACGCACTTGATGTTAGTCTTCAGAAGGGGAATTACCGTTCGACCTGACCACGTTATATGCAGTGAGCAGGGCGAGTGAAGGAGGCGCTAACGACTGTGTTCATTGTAACCACAGGGCAGGGCAGGGCGGACCTTCCTTGTCCTACCTGGGGATTTGATTTATGCCGGTACAGGCTGCACAGGCACCTCTACGAGTGGGAGACGTTCCGCAGCCCAACACTCTTCTGCTCCGGTATGGAGGAAGAGGAGGAGATGCGTCTGCTTTCAGAATTCCGTGTCTCTGAATGTTTCCCACGTAATTCATCATTGTTATTTGTGTCCACCACATTTACAAGACCATTATGTCATATGTTTCAATTCCTTACAAACCAACAAAGCACCGGGTAGACCCAAAGCAACGCGTGCCTTGAACTCGTGACGCCTTTATCATTGCTCCTCCTCCCTGGCTGACCCTGTTACCGTCCACCAGACCATCCTGTAGCCTGACCCCGCTAGCCCCTGGTGGGTATAACACCAGAGACTGTGACCGTCCCTTACGACACGCGGAACTAACTGGTTCCTTAAATAAAAGAAGTTTAACTGCCCTCGGCTACACCAGGATCATCAACCAAGAGTACAGACATTATCTTCTCCAGCATCATCATTCCCCGCAGTAGTAACCACCACGAACTGCAAGTGTTCTTTTTTTCTATTCTGTACCTTAGCTGTGGAGAAGTAGACATTACACATGATATTGCCACGTTGACTCTGGGGAGAGACAGCAGTAATCTGTAGCCATTTTGGACATAAACTTTAGACATTCCCTCACAAGTCTGGCCGCCACACAAGCGGAAGACCCAACCTATCCGTACTTTCTAAGGCATACTTGGGGTTCTGGGTGCTATATTATTATCATTATTATTATCATTATTATCATTATTATTATCATTATTGTCATTATTATTATTATTATTATTATTATTAATAGTATCATTATTTTTATTATATTATTATTATTATTATTATTATTATTATGATTATTATTATTATCATTATTATTGTCATTAATATTATTATCATTATCATTATTATTATTGTTATTGTTGTTATTATTATTATTATTTCACTCGAGGACCCAATTTATATGGCTGCTACAGGATGAAATCTGCGCTGTAAGCAGGAGGAGGGAAAGGTGGGCTCCGCTGAGGTGAAAGAGTCCTTGACGACACTGTACCCTTTTCAGTTTGCTGACGACGCCACAGCCTTGTCACACGTGACCCTCTCACTTGAAGGTCGAAGGTGACCCTCTCACTTGCAGTTACACCGTGAGTGAAGAGGCACCTTCGGCACGGCTGTATTGTCGTCAGTGGACGAACGAGTCTTGTCAAAGAACTTGTCGCTTGAAAGGAGTCCATCCTGTCCCTACTACTGACTGTAGCGCAGCTTTGGACCTGCAGGAACATCTGGATTGGGCTGACCTGGGTTGTATAATGATAATGATGGTAAGTATATATATATATATATATATATATATATATATATATATATATATATATATATATATATATATATATATGAGATTATTTTCCGGACAAGTTTAGCATGACCTAAAGATATTTCAGGAGGTTGAGTGATGTTGTTCGTGTCGTTTAAGTCCATCAGAATTTCCCCAAGCACTGAAGAAGATATGGTTCACTAAGCTGTGAGGGTCAGTCCGCCCTCCATGACAAAGCAAGACTCGCATGGAACTAAGGGAAAAAATACGAGAATAAACAAATTGTGTGGTGGAGAACTCGTACATAAGCTCGCCAAAGCTGACGAACACGCCTTGAATGGCTCAAAATAATTGTACACTGCTCACACGACGCCTCTCTCATAACACAGCTCGCAGAACACTGTTCGCACGACGCTGCTCACAAGACGACACGCAGGGACAATAAAGATTTGGTGGTGGCCGAGCAAAGGAAAGATGGAGGCTCTAGCGAGGGAGGGACCTGATGGCCCAAACATGTCTATGGCTGCCGCCGCAGAGAACTCGTCCTCGAAGTGTCTGATGTGGTAACCGTCGATCTCGTGCCAGTCTCTAGCGCTGGTCTCACTGTCCCCCTCTGTCATCTAGCCCCATCATTGCCACAGTTTACTACCTTAGAATGTAGCTAAATTAAACTGTTTGCACCAGCTAAATCGCGAGTTATAGATAAATGAAATGGCGCCTTCGACATAATACTGATCAAGACTCATGTTTTACCATGTCCTGTGAATCAGCAGACACCTCCACACTTATCCCCGGCGTATGATCATCTCTCGGTAGACATTTTCTGGTAATAAACACCTCGAAACATTTTGTTTTCAAACTCCTGCCAGTAGTGCCAACCACAGCGTTCACACAGGACGACGGCCGCCTCGCAACTCCGTCCGTGAAGTAATTGATTCTGGCAAGTCGTGTTTGTTGCGGTGTTGACTGCGGCTTTGGAATGAGAATGTTATGTCTTGTTTTTCTGACCAGTAGAGGAAATACACTTCACTTCCGGGTGTCTGAGTTGGCTGGACGAGAGATGTGTTTGCCATTCTACACTAGCGTACTTATTTCCTATCAAACTGGATCCCACGTGACAAGAGACAAACACGGATTCAAGAAAACGACGTCATATGTAACGAACCTTTCAGATTTCCACGAGAGAGTGAAGCTTGTCCCTGGGGAAGGAGGAGGTTGGGTGGATTGTCTTTGTCTGGACTGCAGGAAGGTATTCATCACTGTACCGCATGTGAGGCTGGTTAAGAACTTGGATTTTTTGTTAGAAATAAGGAGGACTTTAGGGTTAAATTTATCTTAGTGGAAGGTAACAAAGGACGCATGTCAGGTCAACCTTCTCGAAATGGGTTGAGGTCACCAGTGGGCGTGGTGCAGGGTTGTGTCGTGAAACCATTGCCCTTCTTGATCTGTGTGAATGACAGCCATAAGGGCTGGACTGTGGCCGAATTATGTTTGCGGAATATTGCTAATGTCATGAGCGTCGTGACAAGCGAGAGGGAGTGCACCAACGTACAAGGGGACCTACACAATTTCCGTAGTTGATCTGTTACATGGTTGATGAAATTCAACCCGAGTAAATAAAGGAATAAGACTGGAAGACAGCGAGAGAGGACCTCACTAGGAATTCTGTCTTGAAGGAAATAAGGTGCAGGAATCTTCGTGTGAGAGGAAATTACGAGCTGACATCGTCCGTAACTTAGATTTGGATCCCACATGAGGGGAATCGTGAAGGAGACAACTGTCTGCTGGCAAATAATAGAATAGTATGTAAGTCCATGGATAAGGCAAAGTTCAGCAAGTTGTTCACTTCCCACATTAAGACAAAACTGAAATATGCTTCTCAAGTTTGGTTGCCGGAAATAAAGAACCACGAAGAACTAATAGAGAACGTCCAGAGGAGAGGAACAAAGGTGGTATGGAATTTATGAGTTGTTACCAGGAAACGCTAGAGGCCTTAAACTTGTCCATAGTGGAAGAGACGAGTGAGGCGTGACTTGATCACAGCCCCTAAGTATTTAAACCAGTTTGATGACGCAGGTAGTGAAGCGTTCCGGGAAAGATGCGAGGTTAGAGCACCCTGACGACATAACGTGTAATTAGGAAAAAAAAATCTTTAAGAAACGATGTAAAGTAGCAGTTATATAGTACACGAGCGGTGGCTGAGTGGAATAGACTGAGTTATTACTTAATGGATGCGGAGAACATACTGAAGGTAAAAAGTGATATGACAGTAGGAAAGAAAAGACTTGGAGGCCCCAGGAGTGTAGAACTCCCTCCCCGCACACCACATGTACGTAACCATCGTGGTAATTACACACACACACACACACACACACACACACACACACACACGAAGAAAGTGAAAGGATTCCTATGATCACATCTTGCAGGAGACGGATTACAGGATGACCATAGGAGAGGGATTCGAGGGATGGGGGGGAGGGGGGTTGATTTACAGCTCAGCCTGTCCCCACAACATGACATTAGACGGGTGGTTGAGGATGGTAATTATTTTACCCTTCACCATCTAAACTACCGTCTAGTATGTAAACAAGAATTTCCTCGGGAGAGTTAGACATTAAATTGTTCACAGTTTACAATATTTACAACTTACGTCGTTTACAGTTGACATAATTATGGTATGTTGTTTACAGTTTGCATCGTTTACAGCTGATATCACCTACAGTTTATATTATTTATAGTTTACATCATATGCAAATTAGAGTATGTTGCTCTGTGGTTGGGCTTCCTGAGGAGACGGTAACGCTGCTGGAGGAGGTCCAGAGGTGGACAATAAAGATGCCATCAAAAGTAAACAAACGAAGGCACAGTACGAGAGCTGCCAGCCATGGGCTGACCCAGGAGAGAAGGGAAAAGGAGAGAGACATGATGGAAGGGGAAAGAAAGGAGGGAGACATGATAGTATTGGACGGATTTGATGAATCTGTTAGATAATGTAAATATCAAGAACCTGGACTCTGTTTGTACCGTCGGGTCAACGATGGGACTGCTGAAAACTGCGAAAGAATAAAGTCATTAGAGATGAACAGAAACAGTGCATTGCTGATGGTGTAGTTGTCATGAAGCTAACATTGGAAACTACTAAGTGCAGATAAATTGCGTAAGTTTGATTAAAGAAATTATGATGCTGGAACAGCAGAGATGGAGCCCCGTGAATGAAAATGTCGCTCCCCATATAGCACAAATAGGTAATAGATTAAGAATCAATAACATAATAGCACACACGAGTATTCATCATGCTGTGATTACATGAGAGATCCTTGAAACTTAGAGACGCGGGTTCGAATCTCAGACGGCATCCGACTCACAGTCAACCCAGATGTTCATCTTTTCTCGATGTTCACCGATAAACGGGTACCTGGCGTAGAATGATTACATATATATGTATTACTTTAAGTATGTTTACATATATATGTATGTGTAAGTACACACTTACATATATAGTATATATATAATTATATAGGTAATACTGGACTCTGCCTACGTGTCTGTTTCATCGTCAATTACATTCTCTCTCTCTCTCTCTCTCTCTCTCTCTCTCTCTCTCTCTCTCTCTCTCTCTCTCTCTCTCTCTCTCTCTCTCTGTAGAAGAGTTCAGCGTTTCCCTGCCCCTTCGTGGGGCGCATGCGTGATACACCAACAGTAACCGCACACATACACACCACCGGTATCAGCGTCACCAAGGTAGCGGCCCTCATCAAGGGTCGCAGAACTGGACCACCACCGACCACCTCACCATCAACCCATCCAAGACTAACCTTGTCCTCCTCCTGCGCCGTATAGTCTCACTAGACCTCCTCCTCAGCCTCATCTCCTGCCATCTGAGATCCCTCGTCCTCGAGTTGCAGTTCATCACCTCAACCACATCGGACCTGTTCGAGGTCGTGCAGACCGCTACTGGAACAGTCTGGTCCCAAATATCGTGAAATTCATCAGTGAAGATTGTGTCAGTCTTCACTTTTCTGTTGAGTGTGTTGAACACACGTCTTCCCCTTTTTTAAAATCCCCACTGCTTCCTGCAGGTTGTCCCTCTCTGTACCATCAGCCACTTGTTGTAATTAATTCATTGCACCGTTAATCACCATTACTTACACACACACACACACACACACACACACACACACACACACACACACACACACACAAAACAACAACAACAAGTAAGGCCATCATCACGGTAATTACATCAGAGGGAGGTGGTCATGCAGGAAGTGTTGGGGTGAAAGTTGCACCTTCACCAGCTGGACACTACACCACCTCTACGCTTTCTCACGGAGCCGCCGCCGCCGCCGCCGCCGTAGGATTGGCTCTGACCGGTGGAACTAAATATCCTTGACGGGAGGCGTGGCCATCACGGACGTGCGACACCCAGGCGTGTCCTGCTGCATTGACAAGACCTGGTGTGGGAGAATAACAGCCCAGCGTGACCTGGCGATGACAGGACCTGGTGTGTTGGAGCACGACAGCCCTGTGTGACCTGGGGAATGACAAGACCTGGTGTTGGGGCGCGACGGCCCTGCGTGACTTGAGGATGACAGGGACCTAGTGTGGGGGACATGACAGCCCCGCGTGACCTGGGTGACGATAGGAGGGGACATGACAGCCCTGTGTGACCTGGGTGATGATAGGAGGGGACATGACAGCCCTGCGTGACCTGGGTGATGATAGGAGGGGACATGACAGCCCTGCGTGACCTGGGTGACGATAGGAGGGGACATGACAGCCCTGTGTGACCTGGGTGATGATAGGAGGGGACATGACAGCCCTGCGTGACCTGGGTGATAATAGGAGGGGACATGACAGCCCTGCGTGACCTGGGCGACGACAGGACCTGGTGTGCACGTCATGGTACTGACAACTGACCGTACACATCTCATGGACACGGGGTTGTTTTCATAATTGAATAATAGATTTTTTTTCAGCTGCGTTGAGACACACACACACACACACACACACACACACACACACACACACACACACACACACACACACCAGCAGCAGGAGGGGCTGGGGCCCAACAGTCATCGGAAGGTCCGCCAAGCACCAGGATCTCTCCCACTTTCACAGAGAAACCCCCGGATCCTGCCGCCCTCACCTCACTGGCCACCTACCCTGCTGCACCTGTACCCTGCTGCCTACCCTATACCCTGCTACTTACCCTACCGCTTCTGCTGCCTACTTGACCACCTCACATCTTGATCATCACAACCATTCTTCTTCCTTTCCTTGCCTCTTTCTGCACTCTGTGGTTGTAGTCTACTTCCTCTGCCACAGTGTGGTAATTTCCTTGGTGACTCTGGCTGTGGTCTTCCTCCCCTGCCACAGTGTGGTAATTTCCTCGGCGATTGTGGCTTTGGTCTACCTTCTCAGCCACAGTCCGCTGGTGGTCCTGGTGGGTGCCATCAACCGGGAAATGCTGCGTCGGAACATGTGAGGAACGACACCAGGAAAGAAAAATTCATCCTCGACCCCTTCACCGCCTTCGTCAGGCACACTTAGATGACGCGCCACTTCATAAACCGTGGGTTATGTCTAGGCCGATATTGGTCGCGCGACGACTGGCTGGTTAATTAATGAGAAAAGAAAAGCAGTTGATATTTCATAGGAATTCTCATGAAGCCATGGGACGAAAGGTTTACGGTGCCAGCAGGAGTCCCATTAGTGTGATGATGTTTTTGCGCAGCCGTGTTCTTCCCCCCAACATTTTCTTGGGTTCACTGCGCTCGTTACGAGTCATTATGGCGGCTCTTGTGAGGTCCTCTTGTAGCTGAACTTTTACTTTTACCTCAGTCCTTTGCCCTTGGGGAGGGCTCCTCACACACACACACACACACACACACACACACACACACACACACACACACACCCTATGACACGCCTCTTGTCTGGCAGACGTCGGCCCCGAGGAGGAATTTATGACTATCAGGCCCAAAAGAAGAAGAAGGCCCACTATCCATTCTCTCCCTCCCTCCCACCACTGCCACCTTCAGGAGGAAGGGGTTGGTGCCCGGCCGGATACCTTCGTAGCTTCGTATGTTAGTTAAACATCGGTTCTCTTCCGATACCGCAGAGATCACGGCATATTACTGGGGTTCCGCTATAACTCTTCCCGCGTCTCTTCTTTCTATCATATCAGACGTAAGAAATATCATCCATAAATACAGTTCTATCACTCGGCCATCTCGCCAGTTTGTAATTTCACGTCGTTAAACAAGTTGTCTTTTTACATTCAATGGAGATGTCGGGGTCCCGGGCGATGGACAAGACCGGTGGTAGTCCGCGGGGGGAGAGAGAGAGAGGCCAGTAAGGTGGCGCTTCCAGCTGGCTCGGGGCCATGATGGAGTGTGGCCCATGCTCCCAGGGACCATGAAATGGTTCGTCTTTGATGCCACCAACATGGTGACCAGCATCTTGCTTCGACGACGCCTACGATTCCATTACGGATAAAGCGGTACATTTACTCGCTGGTGGCAAGGTAGCGCCCCTTGCCCTTGTCCTTGCCGGACGTGAGCCTGAACACCACTGTTGGCAAGGCAGTGAGAGCTCCACGACCTGATACAAGCAACGTAAAGTTACTTATTTCATCCCTGGTCGGGCAACTCCTCCGCTTTGATCTACTGACGAAGGAGGGACTAACTAAGTGTTGATTCAGAGGGCCAAGTACAGACTCCGGATGGATTTGATACGTGTCAAAATACCGAATAACTTCGACAACGTAGCACACGACAGTTACTTCACATTAGACGAAGATACACTGACTTGAGCAAATCCTTCCTCAGCTGCAGAGTTGTAGAATTTAGGAACAGACCGCCGCCAAACGTTGTCAGTGCAAGAACTATCATTAACGTAAAGCCAAGGCTGAGCAAATACTTTGATGACACCTTTGATCACCAAATAAGACGCATTAAGAAGATTATATTCTTATTGAAAGTCTAATTCGCAGATAGAATTCCTTCTCGTCTCAGATTCCAGCCTCCTCCGTAGCGTTTTCCCACGTAGCAACACCAGATATATTTTTAAGTTAGCACTTTCCTACAGAACATCCTTACCAGTATACCTTCGAGGCATTTATCATTTCCACTAGATTTTCCCGCCAGCTGTTGGTGTCAATGGGAGCGACTGACAGGGATGTATCTTCTGCTTCATTATCCTGCCTCAGTGACGAATACGGTCAGGACTGTCCTCCAGCAGATACCCTCGTCATGGATCATCAGGTCTCCCGTTATCTGCCCTTCCCAGTCCCCTCAACCCGCTGTGTACCATCTTCTCTTACTGCACTTGACTCCTGGAGTGGAGTCGATCTCTCGCGGAACGAATACCCCATTTTTTATCTTCATACATAATGGTTGTGTTTGATCAATACTTGTCCTGTGTATACCACTTTCTCTCTCCCTTTTTGAAGCCGTCCATCACTCTCTCACACTTCTCCTCGTCTCCAACATTTCTTTCTCTCCTTCGCACCTGCCGGCGCGCCGTCTCCACCACGACCTCCTACCTGCTTGACCTCACGAAGACCACCACCTCTGTCACATGACCTCCTGAAGACCTCTCCATCACATGACCTCACGAAGACCTCTCCATCACATGACCTCATGAAGACCTCTCCATCACATGACCTCATGAAGACCTCTCCATCACATGACCTCATGAAGACCTCTCCATCACATGACCATTTCCTTCTCCTTCACTCAGACATACTTGTCTTGTTCCCGCCTCTCCACCACCACCACCACCACCACACATCTACCTCCCCACCACACTCTTGGCACATCACCTACATCAGTACCACATACCTGCTTCACCAAAAACTTGCTACAACACCACACAAATGCCTATGCCACACAAAGGCCCCACACCTGACTCATCTGAATTGTTATCACTTTCATAAAATACATACATAAAATACATACATGAAATACACACATCAAATACATGATAAGATAAAATGAAACTCGTGATGACCCCTGTTCATGAATTAGTGTCTCTGATATGTTAAGAGGCTAATCGCATATTAGTAATGTACTGTACTGAAATAATTGAAATGTCGCTATGTATCTGTAATCTCGTATGTCTGTATTACAGTATACGAGCGCTGTAATAATAGTAAGACAGTAAAGAGAAGATTGTGAGGCAGTAAGTCACACACACACACACACACACACGTCACTAAATGCAATAACGCATTGTTACGATATGACTAGCGCGCTGCGCGGTGGTCAAACTACGTAGTTAGTAGTTTTGCCGAGACCTGTCTGGCCACAAGTGCAAAGATACAAGCGCATAGCCAGTCAGGAATAGAGAGATGATTGGTAATGGAACATCTGAGAGGACGTGACGAGCTTGGAAGAGTCCGGGGTCATATGATGTGGTGGACGGAGACTAGCCTCACCAGCAGTCCAAGGCAAAGTGGTCCATACCCAGGCCACACGAGCATCATCAGGGTGTTCCAGGCCCCTCGTATCCCCATGGTGTTGACATGTGTAGCAGTGCAGGCATCCTTCACTGTGAGGAAAGACAACACAGCCAGAGAGTGGCATTAAGAAATAACCAGTGAGCCAGTTATAGTCCTCCTGTGGAAACGGGCGCACGTGAGGTGGTGACGACCACCGACCACCCCGTGTTGCTCTCAGCTACAAACTGTTCCACTGGTTCTTTATGACGTATATGTTTTGGGCTGAGATCTAGGATGAGATTATATCTAATCACTATATCTTACCTGGTGTTTGAATCTTATTTGCATATGACGAGTAGCTTCTTATTAGATTACTTCGTGTTGATCGAGTAATCTGTTTCTGTACCCCTTCACACTGAGTAACACTGCCCGACCGTCGGGGATATTCAGTCTTGGCTGTGACACTGGCTCATGACCTGCATGTCCATCCACCACATCCATGCCTAACAACCACACACCCTGGGTTCACCACCACACACCCTGGGTTCACCACCACACACCCTGGGTTCACCACCACACACCCTGGGTTCACCACCACACACCCTGGGTTCACCACCACACACCCTGGGTTCACCACCACACACCCTGGGTTCACCACCACACACCCTGGGTTCACCACCACACATCCTGGGTTCACCACCACACACCCTGGGTTCACCACCACACATCCTGGGTTCACCACCACACATCCTGGGTTCACCACCACACATCCTGGGTTCACCACCACACACCCTGGGTTCACCACCACACACCCTGGGTTCACCACCACACACCCTGGGTTCACCACCACACACCCTGGTTCACCACCACACATCCTGGGTTCACCACCACACATCCTGGGTTCACCACCACACTCCTGGTTCACCACCACACATCCTGGGTTCACCACCACACATCCTGGGTTCACCACCACACATCCTGGGTTCACCACCACACATCCTGGGTTCACCACCACACACCCTGGGTTCACCACCACACATCCTGGGTTCACCACCACACACCCTGGGTTCACCACCACACACCCTGGGTTCACCACCACACATCCTGGGTTCACCACCACACATCCTGGTTCACCACCACACATCCTGGGTTCACCACCGACACATCTGGGTTCACCACCACCACATCCTGGGTTCACCACCACACACCCTGGGTTCACCACCACACATCCTGGTTCACCACCACACATCCTGGGTTCACCACCACACACCCTGGGTTCACCACCACACACCCTGGGTTCACCACCACACACCCTGGGTTCACCACCACACACCCTGGGTTCACCACCACACATCCTGGGTTCACCACCACACACCTGCATGTGATGACACTCCTTACCATCAAGCAGCCAACATATGATGAGCCGATCCTACTGTTGAGACGCCATTCATACCACTACAGATATGACTCACCCTAGGGCACACACACACACACACACACACACACACACACACACACACACACACACATGCACACCTGTATCACCACAAGGCCATAAAAGAGAGAAGAGTAAGGGGTGATATAACTATTGCCTTCAAGTTTCGTGACCATCTGGTTGATGACGAGGACGGACACGTTCTTCCAAAGATGAAAATGTGGAACATCAGGAAACCAAACTAGAAACTTGCCAGAGAAGTTGTAGAATGATGGCGAATGAATGGAATCAGCTGAGTGATGAAACTGTGAAAGCTGACGGCATACGAGAGTTGAGAATGGTGTGACGTACAGGAAAAAGTTATAGAAATGGCGTCCCTCGTGTGGAGAACGGCCACCTTGTATACTGTGCAAATATCTAACTACAGCCGTTATACTTCTCGATGTACGTGAAAGCCTTGCTAGCAGGAGTGTACATATACCTGAACACATCCCGGGTGTTATCAGGGTCAGCAGGAGGAATAAAAGAATGATAGAGGATTGTATCAACTTATGGGACTTAGAAGCTTTAAAGTTGGTCTCATACATGGATGATGAGAATCAAACCACGTCAAAGCACACACTAATAAGGATAAGACATCACATCATCGACCATACAATGAGGAATATGTGTGTGGTAAGCACCTGAGGTTGGGGGATTAACATTAACCAGTCACCAGTACACAACTTTCAGGCGAATTGTAGAAGCGACACATAGTGTGTCACCTACAATCAAGACTGGGCTGAAAATACATAGATAAGGAAATATTAAGTTGTTCATATCGCATAGTAAAGTAAAACTTGGTGTATGTTTTCTGAACTTTGGGCATCGTACTTTAAGATTCACAAACAACTGAGGCGGGAGGTATAGAGGAGGACAACAAAGATGGTACCTAAGATATGAGAGCTGAGGTATAGTGTGAAGTTCATGGCCATATTTTGCCTTCTATAGAGAAAGAGCAGAGCGAGAACTGACTTGGTTACAACGGTCAAGTTTCTAAACCAGTTGGATGACGTCCGCAGCGAACACACAACGTGGAGACATGTCGAGGACTGAGCGGCCAGAGACCGTCTCAAGAAACTGTGTTAGATGTAATGTTTTTGTTATGATACCAGAGTAGTGGATGAATGGACGGAACTCAATGATTACATTGTGAATGATGGCAGCGTGCAGAGCTTTAAAATGATTTATGATAGAAAACAGTTAATAATTGAAGACTCACGAACGTAGGACTCGCTCTCTCCGTAGTGTGGAAATGGGTAAAAAAATTAATCGCACACACACACACACACACACACACACACACACACACACACACACACACACACACACACACACACACACACTTGGGTACCTGGCATAGGCTAGAATGGATGTCTGTGTGTGCATACGTACATAGGAATAAAGACATTGTCCATTATGAGAACCTTCCTCTTTCACCCACTGACCCGTCATCCTCCTCGACCAGACCTACTGGCGCGAGACATGTGTGGCGATCATCTGGTCTGACCTCACCCAAGCTTTCAGTCTGGTCAGCCATCAACCTAACCATCAACCTTTGGTTACGTAAAAGTCTCATCCAATGGTTTCCAGACTTCGTCAGAGTCTCGTCAGAATGTGCGCTTCCCAGGGGACATCCCCGACTTCCAGTTCCTCACAAATTTTCTCGTGTTTCCTGGTCCTCATAAACAATGCCCGACTCACAAATTGTACAACGACTTCCTCCAACAGTATCCCTTCCTGACGCCCCTAACAGCCACCAGAAATGGACGGCTACCAACCATGCCACCAACAACCACATTTAGACTTTCCATCCACCCGCCACCCGCACTGCCTCCCTGACACCCAGCCTCTCTCCAAACTTGGTCCACCAAACTGTTTGGTGTCACTTCCTACGATAAGCAGATTGCTACAAGAACAGCCCCACCCTAATCATTGTGTAGATGATACATTCTGTACCCGTCCTGCATCAGCCTCCAACATTGATCATCCCATGTGTTTACCCCTCTTCCATTTTCACCTCTGCCCCATGATCATAGACTTCATGTTTATATTATCAGTCACTAGCTGCAGTGAGTTCAATGAACGTTTAGTTGTTATTACTCTGTGTTCAATATTCACGTAATTCGTTGAGACTTCGGTCTTATTTGATCCATATTGACTTTACGTTTCTATATATCATTTTTTATAGAAATATAACATGAAGTATTGCCACAAGATAACTTGCCCAGAAGATTGTCTTATCTGGACACGTAAAATAAGCCAGGTAGGAACGCTGTATACTGATCATTCGCACATTTGCTCTGGCTTCGGGAAAGCCCAGTGAAGGCATTCAGGGGTCTTCACTACCTGTCACCGTGACCGGCCTCCCCAACACACAAACACACACACACACACACACACACACACACACACACACACACGTGTTCTTCACATTAAGTTTCTCCTGCGGTGTGACACCGGAGCCCGGAGCGTTGCCTGCTCAGAGGCAGAGGCGTCGCCGCCACACTGGAGAAAGACCCCCTCTCTCGTACCTTCACGTCCGTTGACCCAGCTTTCTACCACCCCTCACAGCCTGCAGAAGGCGCTGATGGAACACCTGGGCTGATAAACTGAGCTGCACCTGTCAAGTTCCAGCGTTAGATGTCGTTCCTGACTGGGTTGTCCTGATGTGGACATTGGAGTGTGATGACGTGTTGTGTCAGCAGCGTGTTGTCCGTAGATTGTCTAAACTGAGCTGTGTTGTCCGTAGTTTGTCTAAACTGAGCTGTGTTGTCCGTAGTTTGTCGTGCTGGTTGCTCTGTGTTGTCCGTAGTTTGTCTTACCGGTGCTGTGTCCTTCATATGGAGGCATCATTCTTAATTTTCTTCCTTCACAGCCTAAACAATTATCTATTTACCCACACCCACGACTCTTGGCCTGCATCACCACGTATCATAGAAACAGAAGCGCGGAGGAACGTGACTCCCTCCATCATCCTGACCCCGGTAGCCTCCTTGCCGGCGTGGGTCTAACACCAGCTCCTCCTCCTCTGCCATCCTGGACACAACTCGGCAGAACTTCCTCCACCAGTGACTATTTTTTCCTATCTGTAATGTAGTCACCTCACTTTACAGCTGGGGTCTCCTTTCCTCTTGAGAATAGCCTTTTGATACCTATACTAAATCTATGTATTGTGATCAGCTTTACAGTAAGAAATCTACCTATCAAGAGTAATATTTCCTGGAGTAACATTATACAGTGAATACCTGGTCTATGCTGGCAGAATCTTCCTCGAGCCTTCATTTGCTCATGTCCGATCAGTATCTTCATGTTCGTGGTTCCCTACATCCACACCCTACTATAAACAGCAACTCTAGCGTTCAGTATCATGTGAGTGTTTTCTTCTATCTGTACATTTGCGGTTTATATTTCTACTACCATCTGACCTCACGAGACAGTCATGACTTCCTTATAACCCTTGGGAAGTGTCCAGGAAGGCCGTCTCGCCAGCTTTTCAACTCTTCATGCAGTAAGGACTACGTCTCGCATCCCCTCTACCATCACGGACGGCCTGGAAAAGGACCCAGTGGTTCTGTTGCTGTTTGCATTCCTTCAGATTATTTCGTATTCCTGACACAGCTCGCTAGGAATTCCTCTGGTCTACGGTGGCCCGTGATCATTATCTGCTCCTCACCTTCGGACATCTCTCTGCTGGTGCTGGGTTCTCTGATTTATATTGTGTTCAGTCTATCCTCGTCAGGCATGTCAGGAAGAGTCCCTCATCCTCATCCCTCTCTCGTGTCCACCATTTCCACGGGCATCAGTACCGGCGGTCTCCACCATCGAATGCTCTGACCATCAACCCTCCACTTCTACGCCAGCCATCCTCAGCCGCTGACCTTATGATACCAAGATGTGAGTGAGTCTCCTCAGTCATGCTTCATTGAGAACATTCATCTTGCGCGACCACACTGATGGTTGTAGGTGGAACTGAAGAAGTTTGCCCGTCTCTCCCGCGGGTAACGAGAAAAATGGAAACGTTGACTTTCCCACAATGTCATACAACGTTTCTTAAGTTAAGGATGTGAGTTTATGGTATAGTGTCCATCCTGGGCGGCGCTAAATAGTGTAAGATATCTATAGAGTTTTTCCCACGGGTGATCTACGCCAGTGGCGCGCGCCCCTCACCTCAGTCCCTTCCATTTTCAGTACGACTGAGGCCGTTACTGTACAGATGACGCCTCTCAGGACGCACCATCAATGAATTCCAATATCAAGTTCCCTAACAAACACGGGGCAAAAATGTGCTAAAAAGAAATCGGGCTTCACTTCATGAAGGTAATGACTGAAGCCTCTCACAAGTGTGAACAAAAAGATAATGCCCAAAGAAAAGGTTCCATGTTGTATCATGAAGCTTAGAGGACCTTGGGTTCTAGTTTCCTTCATTCGGGGACAGCTGGCTGACCTGTCTTGAGAGAGAGAGAGAGAGAGAGAGAGAGAGAGAGAGAGAGAGAGAGAGAGAGAGAGAGAGAGAGCGTTGGTCCCGTAGCACTGCATTCCAGCCTCTTGCATCGGCTCAGCCTGCTGCGTCTTGTGCAGCTCGGCTGTGCTGAGACCGGCAACCCTGGCTGGCCATCCTCCACCCACAGCCTCGACGAACACCACCAGCCTCCCTCACCCTCCTGCACCAAGACCTCAGCCGACTCTATAGGTTTACCTCCGTAAAAACAGTTGCGGAGATTATGTATATATATGTATACGACAACGAGTTTACAGCAACGAACAATAGACCATAAGTTCACAGCATCGTACCTAAACTATGAGTTTACAGCAAGCAAAGATTAGAGTATGAGTTTACAGCAACGAACATTAGACTATGAGTTTACAGCAACGAACATTAGACTAAGAGTTTACAGCAACCAACAACAGACTGAGTTTACAGCATCGTACAATGGGCTATCAGTTGGCAGCAATCGCTCATTCGACTATGACTTTGAAACAACGAATATTAGATTACCAGTTTACAGCAGACTAACATTAGACTATCGGTTTACATCAACTCACATCAGACTGCGTCTTTTGATGTGCCATGAAAACCTCACGTTGTATGTGGGAGGCATAAAGACAACAACCAACTCTACCCTCGGTACACTGACACGGTCGAAATTAATTCATTTCACTATCTAAATCTGAGCTTAATGATAGTATGTAGTATGACTCGTTAGCATGAGTTGAAATTATACCTTTACTGGACATGTAAACATCTGTGTCCCAGATGAGACTAGTTTTTATAACAAGGTCTGCAGCTGATCGCTGGCCTCTCTAGGAAAATGGACTATATTTATGCGTCATTTTCGTCTCTGATGTGTACAGTAAATACAACCAAGACTTTAACGTCGGACACACCGACAATGTATGATAGTAATAATAGAAATAATGATATATATATATATATATATATATATATATATATATATATATATATATATATATATATATATATATATATATGTTTTCTTTCTTTCAAACTATTCGCCATTTCCCGCATTAGCAAGGTAGCGTAAAGAACAGAGGACTGGGCCTCTGAGGGAATATCCTCACCTGGAAAATGTGTGTATGTGTGTGTGTGTGTGTGTGTTTAAGAACAGTCTATTATCATCACTCCAGATCCAGTGGGGAGTAAGCTGCTTAACTGTCAATGGTACAATATCACGTCAAGTATGACCTGTGGTGAAGGTTGTGTGTGCGTAGCTCCTGCAGCGGCTGACCTCCAGCGTGTGACGCAAGACTGACCCCATCGGTGGTCGATGATCCTCAACACATGATGATAGATTACGTGTAGCCAACGCTAATTATCAGCCTAATTAGGGGACTGTCAACCTCATTAGGGGACTAGCTCTCATGTATCTACGTTCTTTACACGCACACACACACACACACACACACACACACACACACACACACTCTACGGCAGTACGTCCTAACATTTCACGAGTTGTGTAGCCTAACGTAACGTCTGCCTATGTTGTGTTCCACAATACACACACGTACTTAACCATACATTTACACGTACCGCCGGGGGAGAGATAGGAGGTCTGAGTCAAATCTTAACACACGGTCGGAGACATGCAAATTGTGAGCGGTTGTGAGGAGGCCGCCCACCATCATTACAGGCCAGCCAGGTAACATCACGCTACGTTACAGGGCCATTACTGGACCGCGGCCCCGGCAACACACACGCTGGTAACAGCCTCCACGCATGCCACGCCTCGGGCCAAGATGGAGAAGGGATTACGCCTTCACACTGGGGGGCTATAATGGTTTCTAATGACCCTCCCCTCCCCCCCCTCCTCCTCCCCTTTCCCCATGATTTTCGAATGATACTTAAGTTCTACTAATTCTCCGTCGCCGTTACGAAATCCATTAGTCTCCGACATATAGATGAGGCGAACCAAGATACGTGCGAGTCGATGTGTGAACATTGGACCGTGCCTCCACCTGACCCTCTGGCTCAATCTGGACCTTAACACTCCCCCTCGCCCGTGGTGCTCTCCTCTGGACCAGAGGACGAGTCTGTGCTTCTCATTACGCCAGTAAGTCTGCTGGAATATACTATGTTATCGTACATGAGACTCCTAGTAACCGGAGGTCCAACCATCTGCTCCGCGATGCCATCCTGTGTCCTCACCTGGCCCCATGGTGCTAACACATGGTCCGTGATGCTATCATCTGGTCCATGGTGGTATTATCTGGTCCGTGGTACCATACCTGGTCCGTGATGCTATTATCTGGTCCATGGTACTTGCATTTGGTCTATAGTACCAACGCCTGGTCCATGGTGCTGCTACCTTGGTCCATGGTGCCATCGCCTGGTCCGTGGCATCATCCTCGGCTCCGGTGATGTTAGCCCCTCCTCCCTCACCCACCATCCTGGTCGTGCTGCCTCCCTCACGTTCGTGTGTCCACCATCCTGGTCGTGGTGCCTCCCTCCCGTTCGTGTGTCCACCATCCTGGTACCACACTCTTGCCGCTCCAGCTGCTGCTACTAGGGTGCAGTAACCTCACATTGTGGACCAGTATACAACCTTGTGATTCCCGTTGCTCCCATCAGGAAAGCAGTGACTCTCTAGTTCCTACGTGTTACTCTTTGTCCCCACCTTCTAATGTTGCTCTCTACTTCGTTGTGATAACTCTCGCCCCAGAGTGTTTATGGATGGTGTTCTATCTTGTGGTTCAGGTTTTGGTTTGTGATGCGACATGACGTCTTTGTCGACACCTACCTGCTGGTGCCTCCCGCACGCCTCCCACAGGTCCCTGAGTGATCTCCTGGGCTAAGTGGTGCCCCGTGGTCCGTGCGGCCGCCCTCTCTGTTCCTCGGTGACATTCTCGTATCCGGGGCACCGACCAGCTCTGGTCCCTGGGGCCATCATGGGGCCGTTCCCTAATTCATGGATGGGGTTGGGTGTCACACTTTATAAGGTCACGGTATTCACCGTGCGGGTCACCGTCTGTAATCCGTGGGGACTACCCTTTCATCTCTAATGCCCGACACAGACCCGTAAGGCAGCTTATGGTCTGTGTTGTCACGAACCATGGTCCGTGGGGCTCGCATCTTGTCCGTGTCACCAACATTTTATCGGAGGAGTCAAATCTCAGTGGCTTCTCTTAGGTCTATGAGGAGGTCTTCCCTCTGGACCACAGGGCCAGTGTCTCTGGTCCGTAGAGGGGGGAGGGACCCGTCTCTAAACCACAAGGCCCTTTAAGTCGCTGGTGGGTCTTCCCTCTGGACCACCGGACCAGTCTGTAGCTCGCTGGGCCATTGTTTGTTCCATGGGACCCCACGTTAGTCTGCTGGGTCACTCTCTAATCCGTGTGGCAACAATTTTCCCTCCCTCCCTCTCTCCCTCCCTCTCTCCCTCCCTGGCTAGTGGGAGAAAGTCCGGGAATGTCAGGTTATCGCCTCCTCCCGTCTACCAGATATTTTCGTTCCTTTTTGAGCGATGGCGTTATTAACGTGAGGCCTGGAATATTCATGACACTACCGGGGTTCGCAGCTCGGCAGGAAGCTGACATGTTTACGCGCGCTAATTCAATTGAGACGAATAAATTAGACGTAAATTCTAATCCAATTTCCCACCGTGACAATATTTGTGGCAGGAAAGGTTTTACGTATAAACAAAATATAATCACATTTCGTGACGATGTTTTCAGTGTAATGTTGGTTCTCGGTGTTCATTATAAATACATTTCTACTACAAGCACATCATTCATAATGTGCTGAACCTGCCTGTAGGTTCATGATGGTAGCATTTTGTAATGATTATGTTCACAAGAAAAAAAGGGAAATCAGTATCAGGTAGAGTTACAAATGTGAATGAGAAAACCATATATTTACTTCCCTCCTGAGGCAGAGGTGCAAGGGGGTTCCCTCTATCTTTATAAAACTCCCTCAGCGCTCAGGAGGCTGGCCACGTCCACCGGACGAGATCATAGGTCATGAAGCATAGTGTGGTTTGTGTCAGTGTGTGGGGAGAGCGCGGGGTATCTGAGCAGGAGGTCATCATTGTAGGTGTTGCGTGGCGGGCATGAAGGGTCGTGGGATGTGTTGAACTGGTAGTTTTAGTATTGTAGGGATGGATGATGTCCAGAACGTAGGCTGGAAAGTGTGACTCTTGTGTGTCTGGGGAGCGAGGCTTCAGAATGCTTCTGGTCCCGGGATGGTGTTGGGAGAGCGGTTGTTTTACCCACAACCTCCTGTGTGTTGTGCGAGGAGACAAGCGGCTCAGGGAGAAGAGGGCTGGAAATCCTCCCATCTTGTACATTCACTTTCCAAAAGTGGAACAGAAAAAGGAAGCAATTAAGGACTTTGTCCCAGAAGGTTTAGTTTAGCACGTCTGAATGTGTGTGGCTGTAGCCGGGATGAAGGGAGGAGGCAGACGCATGTACAATATTTCATTGCTTTGAGCGACACAGAATTGAAGGGGAAGCGGACACACCGGTTGGAGAATATTCTAGGGCGTTAAATCCGGGTTTAGTGATGGATCATGAACGAGAGAAGAGACATCTCTTGTGAAATATTATGTGGGACTGTGTTAAACTTTGGGTTAGAGTGGAAGCAAACTACAGGAGTTTGGTGAGTGGTAAGTTAGAGAAGATAGGAGTGAGGTTTGGAAAGAGTCGAGTGGATGCTTTAGCAGTGTTGAGGCGAGGGATCAGATCCTGGCCTGAGGGGATCTGAATGCACGGCTGGGTGTTGTGACAATTGAGGATATCTTTAGGGGGTCATGGGGTAACTGACGTTAATGAAAATGGGGAAAACTTGTCGACTTATTTGTTGAAAGAGGAATACACAGCTTGGTTGGGGTGGGGGGTAGTGCTTGCATGAGTAGGTATATGTGGTTGAGTGGGGTTAGGGTGAATGGGCATTTATGGATTACTGTGTTCACACAGAGATGTGCAGAGGAGAGGTTGTTGGATATGAACGTGCTGAGTGGGTCGGCAGGTGGATTGTCTAATCATTCATCACAGGAGGCAAGTGTGAAGGTTGGCGGTGGGTTATGGAAGGAAACTAGACAGCCACTGAGGTGCCTGCCCACTACATCAGCCCTTACTAACCTCACCACAAACCAGGATGGTTAGTAGCACTGGTACTACCTCCCTGGTCGGTGGCTGCCTACCATCTACTACTTACGAAAGGGAGACGGAGAGAGAATAGGGCAACAAAAGTCAAGTATGATTTACGTGATGTTAGGCTCGATGACCCTGGCCAGGGTGGCACGTTGTGACCCCGGCGGGTCAGGTACCCACGACACTAACCCTCCCCTATCCCAGCGCCCTCTGTGTGGAACACTGTCATAAGACATTGTCCTCCTGCCAATAAGCATTCCATTCTTATTACTTGTACTGGTGGAGGACGGAGCTTTTACCCTACGCTGACGACACTGCCGGCCGTGGGAGGACTTGCACGAGCCGCGGGGTCGAGGAATGTCCTGAAGAATTCGTGATGACGTACGTTGTTGCAGCGCTTCACACGGGTCAACGGGGACTGCCTCAAGCCACCCCCCCACACAGAGTACGTCCGGGTGGGTTGGGGAGGAGATCCACCTGCCCCGTGAGGGAGGAGGGAGAGGGAGAGGACAACCGTGGGAGGAATGTCGTGACTTAGTGGGCATGTTGGTGGATGGAGAAGACCTAGAGGGGGTCCCGTTGAGTAGAGGGAGTAGGAGGGGAGGGGAGGTCAGAGGACCAGCTCCGCGCAACACCCGTCAATTATTACCTGGCAGTAGCTATGACACAGCGTTGTGAGCCTGCACGCCACGCCGACACAAGCTTACCATCTCGCCCGTCGCACGAGGCCCGAGGCTTCTCGTGACTCTCGACCAGTCAGACAATGTCGTAACTCATTCGACCTGTAAGACAGTATCGTAACTCACGTCTCTTTATCACCACACAGGTACAATCACTTACCGGGAAATATGCCATTTCATACCATATCCCTCACAACCTTCGTCTATGATCGACATCTTCCTTCTCTCGCCTCAGTCACTACTGTACGATTTCCATTAGGTTCCTCCGTCCCTGCCTTGCTGCTGGCGTCCCATGTGGCCAGAGGCCCACTGGTGGCTAAGGCCCGTACCGCATAGCAGGGCGCTTGTGTGTGGCAGGACGTTGTCCATTACGGGGATACGATGTATTGTAGGATGACTGTAATGCATGCTGTTGGTGTCTGTTAGTTGGATAGTCGTTCTGTTGGAGGTTGTCTGGTGGAGGAGAAGTCCTGTTGGAGGTTGTCTGATGGAGAACTCCTGTTGGGGTTTGTCTGGTGGAGGAGAAGTCCTGTTGGAGGTTGTCTGGTGGAGGAGAAGTCCTGTTGGAGGTTGTCTGATGGAGAAGTCCTGTTGGGGGTTGTCTGGTGGAGGAGAAGTCCTGTTGGAGGTTGTCTGGTGGAGAAGTCCTGTTGGAGGTTGTCTGATGGAGAAGTCCTGTTGGGGTTTGTCTGGTGGAGGAGAAGTCCTGTTGGAGGTTGTCTGGTGGAGGAGAAGTCCTGTTGGAGGTTGTCTGGTGGAGGAGAAGTCCTGTTGGAGGTTGTCTGGTGGAGGAGAAGTCCTGTTGGAGGTTGTCTGGTGGAGGAGAAGTCCTGTTGGAGGTTGTCTGGTGGAGGAGAAGTCCTGTTGGAGGTTGTCTGGTGGAGGAGAAGTCCTGTTGGAGGTTGTCTGGTGGAGTCGTGATTTTAGAGATGGTCTTTTTTATGTCAGACGAAAATGAGAAGAATAATGTTTTAGATCTGAAAGAAATGAGAATTTCTACCTTTTAAAAAGAAGCAGGTTAAGTTAGGTTAGGAGGATGTTATTATTTCCAAAGCTGTTGGGAAAGAAGGAGATATTCAAAAGTCCCATATTTGCAGCAGGTGTCACCAGCACAAATTAATCCATCATCCTTGACATACCAACGGTTATATATCAGCAGTCAAGTGATTCCGTAGCTTGCCGGGTATTACGTCGTTCAGCTCCTGGCGGGGGCACACAGGTAGCCTGCTTTCGGAAGCAGAAACCAAAGTAGTGTCTGCTGAAGGGGAAAAGCGAAGCAGTGCTACGGCGTAGAGGAACAGGGAAGGGTGGGTGATGGTTTGCTCCTGATCATTGAGCATGGAGAGCATGAGGGCTTCATTTCCACCCACACGCACCATCTGTGTTGGAAGAGTTCAACCATTCTCTATGGTATAAGTTGAAGTTTTCCAAGGTAGAGAACCATCGTATGAGATGTTAGGATGAGATGTTACAGCCTCGTAGCAAGAAATTAGAGTCAGATAGATTTATAAAAATTTGCACAGTTAGGAAAGTACACAAACCAAAGAAAGATGACGTCAGAATTTAGAGATCAGGTCCCTCGTGACGTGCACCAGTCGTGCTGGTATTGGTATAAACACAAGACTCCCTTCACACACGGTCATGAAGGAACATTGTAGATGGTGTGGAATGAGTCAGCGGGAACATGGTTCGACGGCAGTGTCTCAGAGACGAACAATAAAGTAAGATGATGCTTATTAGAGAGACCACGAGTGTTGGTTAAATAAATGGGATATAGATTGATCTGTTGAGGTGGCAAAGGTAGATGGGTAGGTAGATACATTGGTAGATAAATGCCCTAATCAAGGCCATCTCGGGTGAAGAGACGAAAGAGAAACGGGATAAAAGAGAATGAAGAAATGACTCATTTCCACAGGTGTTTGCAGACCTGACTTTTCTAAGGTACAGGAAAGTCGAAAAAGAGGAAAAGGACGAGAGAAGGGTACAGAGATGTGGGGGGGGGGGGAGGTAGGGGGGAAGATGGAGGAATTCTAGTGGTATAAAGGGATTGTACTCGCGTTTCGAGACGGACACAGTACTGGGGATGTGGACATAAGACTAAGGACTGCAACGCTAACCTGCAGACCGAAATACAGGATGAAGGACCGAGACACAGAGCTGAGGATCGATAGATTATAGGCTGACACACAAGACTGGGGAAACACACAAGACTGGGGACTGACACACAAGGCCTGACACATGAGTCTGACCAGTAAGACACCCGGCTGGCCAAGCTTCGTGGCCGTCCCACCACCCAACCGGCCGCCGGCTGAGCCTCAAGTACCGCCTGCCCGCCCGACCCAGAGCTTTTTGTCCTCATAAAGCCCTGGAGAAGCTGTGCCGCGCGGCGCAGTCTGCGGCATGTCCTGTTAACAGCTGCCGTGCGCCTCCCCACGCTGCGCCGACGACATCCATATGATTGTCTCTCTCTATCAACGGCTGTCTGGGGTGTGATTTAATTATCTCTTTCGAACGAGTCATTATTTAGTGACCGCTAATGTCTTGTGTTTTCCTTGATGCGTAAAATAGAGCTGGTCTCGTGTAGAGATGTCTGTTGGGAAGACAACTCACTACCTACAAGTACCTACAACGGGATTGTCTCATGATAGGGAGGGAGAGAGAGGCAGGTAAGTGGCAGAGGGAGGGAGAGGAGGAGTAAATTACTGGTGCGTGGCTACCAGCATCACGCGGATAGATAACCTGCATGAGACGCTCGCCGCCCATCGCCTCCCGCACATTCCCGTGCTGGTCGGCCTCCTGCCCCACACGCAGGCACGGCGCCCCCCTCCACACCACCTGCCAGCCGCCCTCTACACCGCTCGGGCTGAGCAAGTCAGGTCAGAATAAAAAAAAGATGTCCATTAAGCCAAATCCTCGTCAGAAGATCTGCCGTGTCGCTGGGCTGTCGGAGAGTGAGACGCACACAGTGTCGACGGTCCACCAGCTGCCCTTGGTACGTGACGCATCATGCCTCCAGGTGAGGTGGTGACGCTAGCCAGGACCGCGGAGGAGCAGATGCTGAGTGTTGCCACGGGAGAGGAGGTGTGGAAAGTGCGTGAGGATGCTGTAGCCGGGCTGGCCACACACCCGCAGGGCCCACCGACAGATGGGACATATACTACCCGCTAAACATGAACTCTCGTCCCGCTTAATCTCAAATCCAGCAAGTTTAATTTGATCAGGTACGTGAGTTGCTTCCCAACATCTGCGGGTATTCATGATGCGCGTCCCTCTTCCAAGAAGCGCCACCAGTTGCTTTAGGCTCCTCTCTCTCTCTCTCTCTCTCTCTCTCTCTCTCTCTCTCTCTCTCTCTCTCTCTCTCTCTCTCTCTCTCTCTCTCTCTCTCTCTCCCCGATGCTGACTTTTTTGTGGGAGCGCCGCCCGCTGCGGCAACCTGTCCGGTGTGAGGCACATCACTCACGGACCACCACCACCACCACCACCACCACCACGACCGCCACCTGGACTCACCGCTGCCCCGGCCACTGGGCAGGAACCTGCCCAGTGGCCGGGACCTCACCCACCAACCACCACTGCGGATGTTACAGGAGGGAAAATACTGCCACCTACAGAAAATGCATTTACTTTAAAGTTACCTTCCGCTCATCTTGTTGTCAGTAGGAGGAACGTGCCCGAACTGCCTTCGTGTATAGAGACACATCTCTAACCCATACCTGCTACGTATGACTGCTTACACCACATACCACACCGCTGGACACTTCTCATACCACACGCAACATGATGTTGCACCGTTTCCTTCAGTATTGATAAAGAATATGATGACAACTTGGACTTGAGCCGCTACCAAAGACCGTGACAGAGCTGAAGTAAGTGCCGGAGACCTGGCTACCGTAGGTTTGTGGCCACAAATGATGGATTCTCTTTCGGAAAGAAACAAAGTTTCGGCCACATGGATAACGTGAGGGAACGATAGGTTTCTTTATAACGCAGTCTTCCTCACGTCCTCCAGATGCGTCTTCGAGAGCGGAGTGTCTGCAACATTCAGAGACTCGCTCGGCCCCGAGGGCGGTCCTGGCTGACCACCACCAGCCGGTTGGACCAGCCACTGGCGTCTGGCCGGCTCGACAGAATTACCAGGAGACCGAGTATAATCAGATTCGCTCCTGCACAATTAGTTTGTAATTTAGGCCGTAAGTGGAACCTCATCAGTGACTACGTCCCATCGGAGAAAGAGAGAGAGAAAAAAAATCAGTTTCTTTAAAAAATAGTATATCAGAACTGGTAAAGTGTATCAGAACTGGTAATCTGTCGTCAGTTTACGACAAGGTTCGCGTGCGACGTGTTCTGCGCCTCGGTAATGTATGTCTGACGCTCTAGGCTACAGTGTCCCTCCTCCTCCTCCTCCTACCCCAGCAGGAAGGTCTTGCACATCACCTGACGGGGTCCCGGCCATTACGTCTTTATTGCATAATTTTGTGCGCTGGGCGTCACCTGCAGATTTGGTTCGCTGAGGCCATGTTGGACACTGCTAAACAAACAAACAAACAAAAAAAGAGCATTGTTGAACTACAACATATTGTCGATATTGTAACGTTAGACGATGAACTGGATAACACATGACATGACTATATTCTGTGACCTGATGTCTCGAAGTGGACTGAAGTATTATCACTTGCTTATCTCTCTCTCTCTCTCTCTCTCTCTCTCTCTCTCTCTCTCTCTCTCTCTCTCTCTCTCTCTCTCTCTCTCTCTCTCTCTCTCTCTCTCTCTTTGCATGAATTCTTACTGGAGAGAGTGAAAAGAAAGGGATGAAGGAGGACTTATAGAAAATATGAACTAAGCACAGATCAAGGAATTAGGGACTAAAACCCTGAAAACAAGAGAACATTCTGCAACTGACTCCACAGAGGAAATATACTAGAAGGTAATGGAACAAAAAAAGAGGGTTTTCAACACAAAAAGAAAACGAGAAATTAAGTGATGAACGGTTTCAACCCACGTGATGAACACGCACTCATAGATATTGAGATGTCGGAAGATGATATGAACAGATCGATTGATCAACTTGGAGAATATTCTACCGCCAGGAGACCAGATGGTGGAATCCTTGCAATCTTCCTTAAGATGAAGAAGAAAAAGCTTGGGAAAACCAGTGATGCTTTGGTTAAGGCCAAGTCTGGACGAGAGCTAATTTGCAGACATGCACAAAAATGGCTCATGTGACACAGATACACAAAGGAGGATCCAAGCTCATACCCAAGTGGCTCAGGCCAATTGCATCTTCATGTGATAAATGTCTTTCAGAGTGGCACAAGGGCACGTGTTGGAGCATTGTTCAAACTGAATTACATTAACGATGACTAACATAACTTTGTCCCGAGATAAAGTATACAGACCATCACAGTGGCCTATTGAGATCTGAAGACGAGGCCAGAGAAGGGATACAGTTTATTTAGATGTTGCAAAGGCATTTGACAAAGTGAACCATAGAATTTCAACCCTGTCTTTGGACAAAATCTCTTCGTGAGCCACCTCTCTCTCTCTCTCTCTCTCTCTCTCTCTCTCTCTCTCTCTCTCTCTCTCTCTCTCTCTCTCTCTCTCTCTCTCTCTCTCTCTCCTCTCTCTCTCTCTCTCTGTGGCAGTACTGCATGTAAACATTCTTATTACATATCTCAAGAAACTCTTCTTTATTCGTTCGTGTTACAAACACCCTCACTCTTCTTCACCTTTCTACACTCGCAGAAACGTATATATCCTGAACATGTCTCTCTACTTAAATGTTACGTAAAAGTCACACTGAATTTCAGTTTCATTACATTATCCATCTTTAAAACCATTACCAGTAGTTATGGCTACATTTTGAAATGTTACTAACACACGCAGACAAGTTGATATTATTATACTGTGTGGCGTCTCTACTGGTGACGTCATAATAGAAGCCCCCCCCCCAATTGGCTGACGTCATAGTAACGGGGTGGCCATATCAGTTGGCGTCACAGGGTGTGACGTACCCGCGGAGGTTGTGGAAGTGGCTGGTGTAAAACAGGAGAAGAGGAGGACGTTTTTTGGTACCCCAATGCAACGCCAGGTGGCTGGGGTTGGGGTGGGGGGCGAGGCAGAACCTTTGTTCACAGGAAGTGGTGACTTGCATCGCCGCCAAGTAAGGACAGTCGCGTGATGATGGGAAGCATCCGCACGTCGGTCGGGTCGAGTGCAGCCCCAGATGGGGGTCGGTGTGTCCCCTCCCGTCCCGCTGATGCTCTGCTAAAATACCGGTGATCTCTTCTTCCCCGACCGGAAGTGTGGTGTTTATATGTACGTATGATGCATCATTCTGGCCACACAGTCAGTTTTCTTCAAGTGCTGTTCAGTGATCTCGGAAGTCTGTGGCACGCCATCTACACCGACGCAAAAAATACAGACGTATACATCATACACTCATACATATATACGCACATTGTTCTCAAGTAACAAGTGTATATAAGATGCAGAAAAATCACAAGGAAACGGAAAATACGAAGCGTTTCAACCCGCTCTCGCACACACCTAGCGCTACCACAAGACCGCCATACCATCATCCTTTGTGAAGAACATACATGGGTTATCAGCACACTGGATGATAACCGCCGTCTTTGTACTGGTGTAAGGACTTATGTTCACAAACACTGGGCCAACTCCTTGTTTAAAAGCCGCTTCTTTTGTCTTTTTTTATGCGACCAAAAATAGTGTATGAGAGAAAGAATTTAGAAAGTATTCGGAGTTCGTAGGTGTTTGTGGAGCTGACTCGTGAAGATGTTAAGGTTTTAGGAAGAAAAAAAGACGAGAAATACGAGAGAAAGTCAAACTTCGAGGAAAGACGGAGGTCTCATAACGGTCAGTCCTCGTGTGGCTGGTCGTCACACACACAAACTATAGGAAGCAGCACTCACACGCGTGTTGCGAGTATGATCCGTGGTCCTCACGAGAGCAGTGGCCGAAATCATATCTCTAGCATGGGGAGGTGGTAGGAACATGGCAGGTGGATATAGATGACTGAAGAGGGATGACGCCTGAAGACTTAACGGGACGTCAGCCTAATGATTCCACTCTCGCTGATACAAAAAGGGTAGGAAAAGCCGCCCTAGACGCGTAGCACCACATACTGGGACGCAGGCTTCTCACGCTCCTGATTGTTCAGGCCTCTATATCCCAAAGCCTTCTTCTGTCTTCCCATTGTTATATTGTTGTGATTATTCCGCAGGAAAGAGAGTGAACTATACTGTATATGGCATACGAGGCATGGGTTATATATACAGCTATGCGGAGGAGGGTGTAGGTGTTGGAAATAAAAATAAGATGTTTGAGGACAATATGTGGTGTGAGGTGGTTTGACCGAGCAATTAATGTAAGGATAAGAGAAATGTGTGGTAATAAAAATTGTAGTTGAGAGAGCTGGAGAGGATATATTGAAATAGCTTGGACATACGAAGAGATTTAGTGAGGAAAGGTTGACAAAGAGAGTGTGTCAAGAGTGAAGGGAACAAGGACAGGGATACCAAATTGGAGGTGGAAGGATGGAGTGAAAAAGATTTTGAGCGATCGGGGCTTAAACGTACAGGAGGATGAAAGGCGTGCAAGGAATAGAGTGAACTTGGAAGATGTGGCATACAGTGGTCGACATACTTTCAGCGGACTTAACCAGGGCATGTGAAACGTCTGGGGTAAACCATGGAAAGGTGTGTGGGGCCTGGATGTGAATAGGGAGCTGTGGTTTCGGTGCATTACACATGACAGCTAGAGAATGCATGCGAGCGGATCCGGCCTTTCTTCGTCTGTTCATGGCATTACCTTGCCAACGCGAGAAACGGCAATCACGTGTAAGAAAATAATATATATATATATATATATATACATATATATATATATATATATATATATATATATATATATATATATATATATACATATATATATATATATATGTGTGTGTGTGTGTGTGTAATGTTGGCGGCTGCAGTCAGGGATAAAAGTCCACATGAGAGCCGGGTCGTAATTGAAATGTGAAGAGGGTTAATGAGACGGAGAAAAATGCAAAGGAAAAATGCTTTAAGAATTTTGAAGGAAATGAAGAAAATTGCTTTTAAGATGTATATGTGTACGTATGTATGTATTTATGTGCATGTCCGTACCTATGTATGTGTGTATATGTATGTATGTATGCATGTATGTTTGTGCGTATGTATGTATGTATGTATGTGTGTGCGTATGTATGTATGTATGTGTGTACGTATGCATGTAAGTATCGAGGAAATGACTTTGGATTAACAAAATGGTGGAGGTGGGGAGTGGCTGGCCCGAGGAGCTGCCTACCGCTGCTGGCCCCTAGACCTTCACCACCACCACCACACACCACCACCTACCACCACCACACACCACCTACCACCACCACACACCACCTACCACCACCACACACCACCTACCACCACCACACACCACCTACCACCACCACACACCACCACACACCACCTGCCACCACCACACACCACCACCACACACCACCTACCACCACCACACCTAAGCCACACCCACCTTCATCGTTGTGACTTAAGACCATATTTTAAAACGTGATCAGTTCTGTGCTCACGAACACACCAGCCCGCGCGACGTGTGTGCATGAGGCCTTATGTCATGTAGCCCTGCCTGACTGGAGACGTGTGGCAGGGGCGCACAGTACCTGTCCTGTCATATCTTCATCTCTCACTCCTGAAGGTTCGACACTACTTGCCATCACTTCACATGGCTGAAAATATTTTGTTGTGCCCTTAGCTCACCGCACTAGAGGTCTTTCCTGAAGGAGGAGTGGGAAAGGCCAAGTGGAGTTGTGCTGTAACCAGTCCTCCCTCCCCTTTTCCATCCCCCCCCCTACCGAAGGGTGCCTCCCCAGACGCCCTTGCCCTACCTGCACCATCTTAATTGCTCAGTTCAGCTTCCCAGCTGGACCTCCGTTGTTCTGCTGCTATCACTCGCTCCCCTGTGATGACTGACCCGCTGCCTACCTGGCTAATCTGCAGCAGCTGCGCGAGTTATGTGGTGCATCTGAAGAGATAAAGCCAAACTAAGTGTTTGCTAGTGGTCAGGTGGCCCAGATGAACATTCTGATCGAGAGAAGTTTCAAGACATATGATCTCGTTCATCTTTATGAGCATCCTTAGGATTCTGGATGGCAACCCATGCCTCTCCGTTGCCTCATTTGTGAATTACGTTCACCGCTCTCATACTGTCAGGTCACACTGATTACATGTACAGTGTGACCGGGTGGCTTGAAGGTACTAGTATGATTTAATGCCTGGTATTAGCAGGATCCCTTACCTGCCCTGACATGTGCCCTTCACCTGCTCGACATGTTACTTTCGCTACCCCTCAAATGTTCCCTTCTCCCTCGCATGGTCCCTCCCCAGCACGCACATGTCCCCTTCCCCATTTTCACGTCCCTCTCACCTCCCTCTCACGCTCCCTTTCCTGCCTTCACATTTCCACTTAACAACCCTCACGCGACCCCTTTACCACCCTCACAAGCCCCCCCCCCGCCCCCCGTGAGGAACATGGGAGGACAGAGGAAAAACATATAGCGGAAAACCTGATGGTCCATGATGAGGTTATCCGCTTTCAAACGTAAATATAAGTGGAAACGAGACATTAAAGCAAGAGGCAGTTCCCCATCCATCTCTCGCTCTGGCTCAACTGCTGGCAGGAAAAAAAGGAAATAGTTGAGAAGAAACACCATGTAGTATGGAGCAAACATACGCTGTGAAAATTCTGTAGTAAAGTGTGAAAGGAAAAAGCTCCATAACAATTTCACAAACGGCTTGCACTGGGCCTGGACTCTGAAAGAGGGACAGGTTGATATATTTCTCCTCGGATTTTTTTTTTTTTCTTTTGACGGATATTAGCCTTGATTTCAGGGAAATGATAGTCTGTGCATGTTTTCACATGTGGCGGATGCTTACCCCAGTTTTCTCCCACTCTGCAGCAGCCTGGAAAAATAATCTGAAATATCTACGTTGGTGTCACAGCTTCCTGTAAACATCTTAGCATTATATGTGGATATTGAATCTTTCTCTGATGTGGAAAAATTTCCGTACGTTATGTTCTCGAAATGATTTAGTATTTCAATAACTTGTGTTAAATCTTCTCGGACTATTTACGTATGTGAGCCACTTTCCTTGCAAGGCATATTACATGTGCGATGTGATCAGTGTGGATGTTCTCTTCTGAATTCGTTTTCGTTTTTCTTCGTCTTCAGTCAGGTTTGTTGACCAGAACTGAACAGCGTATTGCAAGTGGGGTCTGATCAGGGCGTTGTAGAGCGGGTATGACATATACTTTATGGTCTGTATTTCTCATCATAATACTACTTATCATGTTGGCTTGAGTATATGCAGGTTGACATTATTGTTTGCATTTTAGATCATTACTGACTGTTACACTGAAATCGTGTTCCTCTTCTGATAATGGTTCACAAAACGTACTGTATTTGTCATCTATAATGTCATCGTCGGAGTGCATTACCTTCCATCTGCCTACGTTGAGGTATATTTCCCATTCCTCTGTCAACTCCGTCAGTGTCTTCTGGAGGCTGACTGACTGTATACTTGATAATTCATTGAGACTTGTAACGCATAAACTTTCCTTCCAGAATCCATGTTGTTGATCAGTTATGAACGTATTTACGGTTTTGTCGTTCATGATTCTTCCTGACGCAGGTCCTAGGGTCGAGGTCAGGATGAGAGGAAGTTAGTGTTACACTGTCAAGTTGCCTGTCATGTGGCACTTTATCTTCCTACATTGATTTATTGAAATATTTTGGTGATCGGGAGAACTTTGACCTGACAAGCTGTACGTTTGCCGGTGTGGTTGATGAGTGAGGTATGGGTTCATGATGAATGACCATCTCCCTCTCGGTCTCCTGTAAACCCAGCACTACTCCTCCGTCGGACGGTGGCTGACACGACCAGCAGCTGACGCCAACACTGGCCCATGTGACCAGCGACTGACGGATCTGGTAGACTGTCGGCAGTGCAAGTCTGACGTCCTGTGTGGCTTGAGACCAGACGAGGAGGGGTGGAGATCCTACCTTAGGGTGATCGTTCCCCTGGGAGACGGTGGCACGGTGGTTCACACCTGACGCAGATCCGAGGCTTCGCTCCTCACACCGACGGCATCGAACCCGGGATCATGAAGCACCCAGCCCAGTACCGTCAACCTCCCTCGTATCTTCCCAGCCACCTCGCCTGGTTGACCAGTGTGGCCATGAGTGCCTCGGGTAGCGGTCGTGAGTGCCTTAGGTCGTGGTCGTGAGTGCCTCGGGCCCCCTGTGGGCTGGTTCCCATCATCTGATGAAGCAGACCTACACTATGTCAAAATTTGCTTAGCTGTTTCACAAGGCAAGATTATCCCCACACGTAATCATCAGACTGTGATCACCCACACGGCTGATTTGTCCACTAAACAGGTAAACCTTTAAACATTAGGTCAACGGTGATGAAGCTTTAAACATTAGGTCAAGAGTGATTTGATCATGGAACGCACTACTCCAGAAACAGGTCATCACCTCAAACATACGATCACAGCACAACCCGTCATCTCACAAGAGGTAATCACCACACGCATCCTCCCCCTAGTCAACTAGTCACCTAACCACCTGATCTCCAACACAGCTTCTCTACTCGCCCACAGGTCTCCAACACAGCTTTATTTCCTAGACTGATGACCTCCAACACAGCTTTATTTCCTAAACTGATGACCTCCAACACACCCCTTTCCCCAAACCACTGTTCTACAACACAGTATCTTTCATAATCTGCTCGCCTCATACACAGCTTCATACGTAGACTACATATATCCGACGCTTCCTCCCTTACATTACTTGATCTCCATCACCATCTCGCCTCTAAACTGCTCATCTGCAACCTAGCTGCTGCTCTGAAGTACTGATCTCCAACACAGCTTCTCATGTAAACTGCTGATCACCAACACAGCTTCTCTTCCAAACTGCTGATCTCCAACACAGCATCCCCACCACACATACTGTCACTACGTAGAGTTACCGGGAGATGTCTACTTTCGCCAACATTGCTGTCCCGACGTGTCCCTCACTCCCTCCCTCCCTCGATGCCTGGGCTGGCCAGAGCGGCCCTCGACCCTCACGCTCTTGCTCAGGCTGACGCAGAATATGTGACTGCCCGCAGGAAGGTTCGAATCCCACCCCGCCCCTCGCCCACCACGCCTGAGTCTCTCTCTCTCTCTCTCTCTCTCTCTCTCTCTCTCTCTCTCTCTCTCTCTCTCTCTCTCTCTCTCTCTCTCTCCCGACCGCTGCTCTTTTGTTCCGACATATATACAACCCTGGGTCAGTGGTGGAGGGAATGGACACAACCCTGGGTCAGTGGTGGAGGGAGTGGACACAACCCTGGGTCAGTGGTGGAGGGAGTGGACACAACCCTGGGTCAGTGGTGGAGGGAGTGGACACAACCCTGAGTCAGTGGTGGAGGGAGTGGACACAACCCTGGGTCAGTGGTGGAGGGAGTGGACACAACCCTGGGTCAGTGGTGGAGGGAGTGGACACAACCCTGGGTCAGTGGTGGAGGGAGTGGACACAACCCTGGGTCAGTGGTGGAGGGAGTGGACACAACCCTGGGTCAGTGGTGGAGGGAGTGGACACAACCCTGGGTCAGTGGTGGAGGGAGTGGACACAACCCTGGGTCAGTGGTGGAGGGAGTGGACACAACCCTGAGTCAGTGGTGGAGGGAGTGGACACAACCCTGAGTCAGTGGTGGAGGGAGTGGACACAACCCTGGGTCAGTGGTGGAGGGAGTGAACACAACCCTGGGTCAGTGGTGGAGGGAGTGGACACAACCCTGGGTCAGTGGTGGAGGGAGTGGACACAACCCTGAGTCAGTGATGGAGGGAGTGGACACAACCCTGGGTCAGTGGTGGAGGGAGTGGACACAACCCTGGGTCAGTGGTGGAGGGAGTGGACACAACCCTGGGTCAGTGGTGGAGGAAGTGGACACAACCCTGGGTCAGTGGTGGAGGGAGTGGACACAACCCTGGGTCAGTGGTGGAGGGAGTGGACACAACCCTGGGTCAGTGGTGGAGGGAGTGGACACAACCCTGGGTCAGTGGTGGAGGGAGTGGACACAACCCTGAGTCAGTGGTGGAGGGAATGGACACAACCCTGGGCCAGTGGTGGAGGGAGTGGACACAACCCTGAGTCAGTGGTGGAGGGAGTGGACACACCCCTGGGTCAGTGGTGGAGGGAGTGGACGCAACGCTGGGTCAGTGGTGGAGGGAGTGGACACAACCTTGGGTCGGGTGTAATGACATGGCACCCTACCTGCAAGTCTTGGCCATAACAATATAGACAATGCTGGGAACAAGACATGCACACGCTGTATGTGTCATGATTACATATCCACAGAACATCCCTGTTCTCCAAGGCTGCGCTGCGATCATCAGCAGGGAAAGAATGGACTCCTTCACAGCACAGTCTCACTTAAGGTGACTTTTCAGTCGCGGCACAACCACAAATAGGTGGATTCATGTCACGCCCGATATATATATATATATATATATATATATATATATATATATATATATATATATATATATATATATATATATATATATATATATATTTATTTATTTATGATATATAATATAATATCCTTTTTATACTCGATTGTCGTTTCCTCCGTTAGCGAGGTAGCGCCAAGAACAAACGGAGGAAGGCCGCGTTCGTTCAAATCCATTTTCTAGCTCTCATTTACAATGCACCGAAAGTGCAGCTCCCTAACCACAACCAGACCTTTTCATAGTTGATCACGGAGGCTTCACATGGCCTGGTTCAGTCCACCGACACCACGCCAACCTCTTTATACCACATCACTGAACTTTACTCTATCCCTTATACGCCTTTCACCCTCCTGCATATTCAGTCCCCGATAACTGATAATCTTTTTCACTCCATCCAACCCCATCCCCAGTTTGGTCAACCTCTTCCTTTTGTTTCCTCCATATAAGTATACATGTATAGATAGATAGATAGATAGATAGATAGATAGATAGATAAGGAGTTCAGACGAAATGAAAGAACACTTGCGTGAGGATGACGTGTGGAGGAGGAGTGGATAACCTCGGCTTGTGATCGTCGGGGAGGGTGACCCGCAGGTGAGGCAAGTCTCGGGTGGTGGCCTCTGGTTCGTTAACTATGGAATTTGCAGGAAGTATGATACGATAACGTAAGATGAAAATGAATGACGTATGATATTGGCACTACGCTGCGGGTGATTGCGTGCCTCCAAGGACTTCGTTGTGATGGGATAAAACGAATGCATGAGGCCCAGTGCGGCCTCGCACAAGCATCAGAGATCTCATAATGTGTGTAGCGAAGAGGCATTGTGCTTTTGTGGTACAGTGCTGACGTGACGAGAATACCACAAGACCTGAACACACGCTGCCCAACCGCTCACCAAGTGAGTGGCCTGAGGATTCTTCTCCACCACAGCTCCTCCTCACCCGTGCCTGGCCTGAGGAACCTGCTCCACCACAGTTCCTCCTCACCCGTGCCTGGCCTGAGGAACATGCTTCCACCACAGCTCCTCCTCACCCGTGCCTGACATGCGGAACCTGCTCCACCACAGCTCCTACTCACCCGTGCCTGGCATGAGGAACCTGCTCCACTATACACGTTTGTGTTTTTTGTACTTTCCTTTGAAAAATATCTTCCTATACCATCCTGCTTAAAAACTGTATGGCTTGGAAATCTTTCTCCGCCACAGTTAAATATATAACTTGAAAACCTCCTTCTTTACACCACAAATTTATCTTTATCAATATATGGCGAAAAAAGGTTCCTTCTCACTCGGTATACAACTGATCACGGGTGTATTGACCCACTTTAGGCCAGCTGAGGAAACAAGCTCTGCCCTGTCCAGGTGGTATCTCACCAGTGTGTAGCCTGGACAACTTGTTCCACCACACAGCATCTCACCAGTGTGTAGCCTGGACAACTTGTTCCACCACACAGCATCTCACCAGTGTGTAGCCTGGACAACTTGTTCCACCACACAGCATCTCACCAGTGTGTAGCCTGGACAACTTGTTCCACCACACAGCATCTCACCAGTGTGTAGCCTGGACAACTTGTTCCACCACACAGCATCTCACCAGTGTGTAGCCTGGACAACTTGTTCCACCACACAGCATCTCACCAGTGTGTAGCCTGGACAACTTGTTCCACCACACAGCATCTCACCAGTGTGTAGCCTGGACAACTTGTTCCACCACACAGCATCTCACCTGTGTGTAGCCTGGACAACTTGTTCCACCACACAGCATCTCACCAGTGTGTAGCCTGGACAACTTGTTCCACCACACAGCATCTCACCAGTGTGTAGCCTGGACAACTTGTTCCACCACACAGCATCTCACCAGTGTGTAGCCTGGACAACTTGTTCCACCACACAGCATCTCGCCAGTATTCAGCGTGGACACACTGCTGCACCACACACTTCCTCACCACTGCATACCTTTGTGAACACTCCACATCACCACATACCTGGCTCTATGCATAGGCTGTTTCATCTTACACGACACAATATGGAGAGCCAACTCCTTCATATGTCTGTCCAAGAGTTTACAGTTTACACAGCCTGACCCATCATGAACCACACACATGTCCACCATCTCTAATCTGAAGAGCTTCTTCCACTACAACACCACACAACTGTTCTTTAGTATGTGGTACAAAGGACTTCCTGACCAGTATGTGGTATGAAGAACCGGTTCCACCCCCAGCCCCACAATACACAACTGCTCTCCACTATGTGGTAGAGATTACCTCCTGACTATTATGTGGTACAGAGAACCTACTGACCAGTATGTGGTGCAGAGAACCTCCTGACTAGCGTGTGGTACACAGAATCAACTAACCACCTTGTGATACTCAAGAACGTCTGACCAGTATATGGTACACAGAACCTTCTAGCTACTAATGTCGTACGAAGGACCTGCTCCACCCCAAACCAAGCTCTTCTTCACTAGTGTTTGTCCCGGAGAAAAACTCTAACTCAGATCCGCAGGATCTGTAGCCTGGGGACCTTTCTCTTCCATGTATCCTCCAACTGTTTGCTCTCTCTCTGCTCACAACAACGTCGACTCACCACAGCCAGGAGAGCCCGACGCCACCACGTAATTGCTCACCGGTGTGAAATCTGGAGAACCTGCTCTTTCACACGACTTCTTGATAGACCGTGGCTGCAGTGTTCTTTTCTGTCATACACAACACTGCTCTGTGTGTGTGTGTGTGTGTGTGTGTGTGTGTGTGTGTGTGTGTGTGTAACCCTGGCAAGACACTCTCCACAACACATCCACCCACACCTGCACGAAGGTGCTCCACCACACGTCACATTCCACCTTAAGCCATACACACACACACACGTATCACCAAAGTATATGCCCAAGAACCAGGTTCTCCACACACATCTGCAGATTAGTGTATGGGATGGGAAGTCGCACGCCCTTCCAGCATGGCTTCATAATGGTGAGAAGCCTTGAGAAGCGACTATACGACACAGTATCTTACAAAATGGGAACTGAACATTCCACAGAGGTTCATCTGATTCAGAGCCAAGACAACCTGTATTTATCAGACACCACAAAGTTGGCCACCATAATGTAATGCGGATACATACCTCCCTTACCCGCTGAACAATGTTTTATTTGTGTCCAACTTAAGGAACTCGCTCCGCGATACGGTACACAGGTGCCTTCCCTTCTGCAGGAGGACGTGCTCATTGTACTCGAAATAACAAGTGCTTCTTATTGTATCATATTACACACACAGTTGCCCACCGGTGTGTAGTGTGGTGGAGACTGTCCCACACATGTTTCCCAGCCACTCATCAGCTTTGTAGTCTTTGACCCGGCTCTGCCGCACGGCACACAGACAGTGCAGCTGTTCATTAGTTTGTGACAGAGAGAAACAACTCCAGGACACAGTGTGCTCAGTAGTGTGCAAATCTAGTGAACCTTCTTCTCCATACAACACGCAACTGTTCATTATTATGTAGCCTCGAGAAGTTGGCTCTTCCTCACGTCATGGAGGTGCTCACCAGTGTGAGGTCTCGTGGGACTGACGCAGCTACCCACACTGTTGCTTACCTACCTCAGAAATTATCCTGTTTCATCTCGAACAGGATACGTTGACAAGTTTGGATTTTTCATGAGATTAATTTCGACACAATGGCAACGATTGTTCTCCTATATTGATATTTTGATTCATTTCAACAATGTTTCAGCCCCAGATGAGCTGTTTTACGACTATGTTGGGTGTGTAATTATTTGAAATTTCATTTACTGTAAAAGACATACAGAAGAGAAGGTAAGCTGTGTTACCATTGTAATGTTGCCTTCATTCCTGTCAGTATGGTAACCAATAAGGTCATATTTCCCGCCTTCACTCAGACAGTTAGTCACTGACACAGTTCTGTGGTACGTCAGTGTTCGAGAACCAGCGGTCACATTTCGAATCTCTGGTTTATGTGTTCAACGTGGCCGCCTGAGATGGGGATGTCCACGCATTTTAAAGTGTTAAGTGTTAATGATGACTTTAAGTACCCTCAACTGAGGCGGGTGAGGGAGGCTTGAACTTTTGTAAAACGCGACTGAGTGACCACTGGACAGCACCGAGGATCAACACGATAACTGCCACATACACCTGGATGTCACACAGGTGTGTTGGGTGACCGAGAGAATACATGGATACAGAGACTATGACAAGTACTACACGTGCCCACAACTTACTCGGTGCTCGGTGTTGCTGGGAATTCGTCCCTGGAATTTCATGGATAATGAAGGACATTCGCCACCATTTGACACCACCAAAATCACTTAATTCTAAACATTGGTGTTACTGTAGATTTTCGTCGCTATGAAGCTCAGAAGAAGGCGTCACAGGACGTAGTTACAGTATTGGTTCTCGGCCCCAGCCGCTGGCTGGCTCAGTAACTGATTCTCAAGCATGTGCTTGGTGGGGCCCCTGACGTCACGGGGTTGCATTGGACAGAGAGATGCCTGTCACTCCACCAACAGTAACCTTCACACTTGCATAATGCTCGTCACCTCACCCTGACACTCTGATGTTTGTATCATCCTCTGCTGCCAGTGTCTATCTGGGGCATTTACTGTGACGTTTCAATCATCCCGTACTACTTGTGTCTGTCTGTCGTCCACCCTGGGTCACGTTTATTGCATCAGTACTCACACATGTATCTATCCAGATTGATAATCGCATCTATATTCATATATATATATATATATATATATATATATATATATATATATATATATATATATATATATATATATATATGCACCAGCCCTGCCAGGCCACATTGTAGCAGGGGCGTTAACAACTCCGCTTGTACCCAGCGACGCACAACCCCTTATTTCACTGGTGGACCTGGCTGGCACGCAGCGAAAGACGTGGGTGCAGTGATGAGCTGCTTATGAGCATCTTGCACAGGGGCACGCCCTGCGACGGCCATACATCAGCACCATTAGACACGGTTTTCCCCAGCCTGTTCTCTGTGATGTGGCGCGCACGAGACGACCCGAAGCCCCCCCCCCTAAAAGATGCTGCGGTCTCGTCACACTTTCCGTGTGGCCACACTCGATGCACCAAAACTGGAAAGAGGAGGAAACCCCCAAGAGCTCAGCTATCAGCGCCATGTCCCGAGCAGGTGAGTCTGGGGACCCCCTCCTCTGGATGACCCAGAGGCTAAGATGTTCCAAGCAGAATTTCGTCAGATGATGAAAGAAAGATATCAAGACTTGCACATCCGACCTGACAATGGACGACAATATGAAAATTATCTCACATTTCCAGGACGCCAGACATCTTGACAACGTTCCTTTACTGGAGGACATGGACAGTGTCCCTTGATTGGAGGATATTTCCATATAGACCAAACATTTGATGGGAAAATGCATCATTCCTGCTCAGAACTGATGCTTCCCTTCTGGTGTCTGATAACCAGACTCACCAGTTGTCAACTGGTGACCAACTGGTGGTCGCGCCCTCAGCAACACGATATACACATTACGGAAGCACAAGCAAGTAGGTCGTCGACCTGATCCTCGAACATGCAAGACACTTGTGTGAAGCTTGGGACGTCCAGACGATGCATTCAGAAATGAGTCCCGTTCACCAAATTATGAATGATGATAATGGAGTAAGATGTTACCATTAGGAATCACTATCATCTACAACCTCGAGACAAAAGATATGTAACCATGAGTAATAGTAACAAAGGCTTAACAACTATCTAGACGTAAGGCAATGTCACCAATTACGTTAAGAACAGGGCTTGCGATAAGCCTAATTACCGTATATCTTGCAGAATAGACTGTGTTACTTCGTGCGTGAAGAACTGGAAAACAATTGTGGATATAGGCAGACAGGCGGAAGACATATTGCGACAGATCTGAACTCAAATCATTCGTCCAACTGATACATAACGTTTACATGATAGCAGAAAAATGAGTCCTGAGACGAAGCCCGGAATGATAGTGTTAACACAAGCCTTGATGCAGTAGGTTCAGGCAGTGAGGAAAGATATAACTTAAAAGCAAATTAGGGAGTACAGGTCCTCGTCAGTATGGTGTCTGTGAGGTACAGTACATAGGCCAAGTCTGACACTGGAGAAGACCTGGATGTAATGTTGTCTGTCGGGAGGTTGACACCCGATGCGGGGCATTCCAGTCCCTCACGGAACACTTATGGGTCCACGGTTTCCTTGATAATGTCTGGGTAGTCTCGCACTCTGCTGATGTGAGAAACCCCCACCACACACAAGTAGAGATGTGACCAGAGCATCACAGCATAATGTAGGAGGCACCACACTCCAGATGGTCACACAGTGATCAGGTGAGACGCGCCGATGTCTGCTGCGTATAGGATGGCTCGCTTGACCCATCAGAGGGCTATCGGTGCAGTACACTCTGTCTCAGGTTTTTGGACGATTCTTTTGTGTTTCTGCTGTGAAGGGAGAGCCATTTCCAGAGGTGATTCATGAATGTGTGAGCCCGTGAGTCTGTTACCAGTAAGGAAAGCCTTGATGTCAGATGATGAATCTGATTTTCTGCGAAACATCTTGTACATTTTAGAGACAACTTGTTTGTGCATACAGGAGTGAAGTATGTCAGCCCAGTGAACTTATATGAATGGATGGAGGCTCCAAACTGTGGACAGAACTGTAGACACGAATAGTGACACCTGAGAATGCAAAAGCAACAGAACCTTGAGTGGTTTCGAGGTTGTTTGTCATAGTGGAAGAGATCAGAAATTCCAGGGATTATTGTGGTAAGAGGAGGAAGACATACAGGTCATTTAAAACAGAATATATGTAAGGTTTACATGTAGCTACGGAGGCACAAATGTCAGTCATGGACTTAATGCATCGATCACTTCTGTTCTTAACGTATCTGTCATATTGCTTTCAACTACTCTGATTACTAAATCTTTCCACATGTTAACAATCCTATTGAAGAAAAATATACAACGCCTCATTCCAAGTTAAAACTTTGCTGACTACTGGCATCAAACCTGACCATGATATACAAGGCGATGATTCGCCAAAGAGGAGGAAGCTAGATATGAAGGAAAAAAGTGATGGAGGGAAGCCAGAAGAGAGGAACTTTGAGATGAAACCCCCTATGCCACACCCTGTCTAAAGCTTTTTATATATCGAGGTCAACTACATAGGATAGGCCAAAATCTTTCAAGGTTGATGACCAGAAATTACTATGGTAAGAACACCATCAGTGGATCTCGCCAGACGGAAGCCATACTGGTGATCAGTCCTTATAACATCCTCATCATTCATCATAACATCCTCAACGTTCATCATAACATCCTCAACGTTCATCATAACATCCTCAACGTTCATCATAACATCCTCATCATTCATCATAACATCCTCAACGTTCATCATAACATCCTCAACGTTCATCATAACATCCTCAACATTCATCATAACATCCTCAACATTCATCATAACATCCTCAACGTTCATCATAACATCCTCTACGTTCATCATAACATCCTCAACGTTCATCATAACATCCTCAACATTCATCATAACATCCTCTACGTTCATCATAACATCCTCAACATTCATCATAACATCCTCTACGTTCATCATAACATCCTCAACGTTCATCATAACATCCTCAACATTCATCATAACATCCTCAACATTCATCATAACATCCTCTACGTTCATCATAACATCCTCAACGTTCATCATAACATCCTCAACATTCATCATAACATCCTCAACGTTCATCATAACATCCTCAACATTCATCGTAACATCCTCTACGTTCATCATGACATCCTCAACATTCATCATAACATCCTCAACATTCATCATAACATCCTCAACGTTCATCATAACATCCTCAACATTCATCGTAACATCCTCTACGTTCATCATAACATCCTCAACGTTCATCATAACATCCTCAACATTCATCATAACATCCTCAACGTTCATCATAACATCCTCAACATTCATCATAACATCCTCTACATTCATCATAACATCCTCATCATTCATCATAACATCCTCATCATTCATCATAACATCCTCATCATTCATCATAACATCCTCTACGTTCATCATAACATCCTCAACGTTCATCATAACATCCTCTACGTTCATCATAACATCCTCTACGTTCATCATAACATCCTCTACGTTCATCATAACATCCTCAACATTCATCATAACATCCTCAACGTTCATCATAACATCCTCAACGTTCATCATAACATCCTCAACGTTCATCATAACATCCTCTACGTTCATCATAACATCCTCTACATTCATCATAACATCCTCTACGTTCATCATAACATCCTCTACGTTCATCATAACATCCTCTACGTTCATCATAACATCCTCTACGTTCATCATAACATCCTCTACGTTCATCATAACATCCTCTACGTTCATCATAACATCCTCAACATTCATCATAACATCCTCAACATTCATCATAACATCCTCAACGTTCATCATAACATCCTCAACGTTCATCATAACATCCTCATCGTTCATCATAACATCCTCAACGTTCATCATAACATCCTCTACGTTCATCATAACATCCTCAACATTCATCATAACATCCTCAACATTCATCATAACATCCTCTACGTTCATCATAACATCCTCTACGTTCATCATAACATCCTCAACATTCATCATAACATCCTCTACGTTCATCATAACATCCTCATCATTCATCATAACATCCTCAACATTCATCATAACATCCTCAACGTTCATCATGACATCCTCTACGTTCATCATAACATCCTCAACATTCATCATAACATCCTCAACGTTCATCATAACATCCTCATCATTCATCATAACATCCTCAACATTCATCATAACATCCTCAACATTCATCATAACATCCTCATCATTCATCATAACATCCTCATCATTCATCATAACATCCTCAACATTCATCATAACATCCTCTACGTTCATCATAACATCCTCAACATTCATCATAACATCCTCATCATTCATCATAACATCCTCAACATTCATCATAACATCCTCTACGTTCATCATAACATCCTCAACATTCATCATAACATCCTCATCATTCATCATAACATCCTCATCATTCATCATAACATCCTCAACGTTCATCATAACATCCTCAACATTCATCATAACATCCTCTACATTCATCATAACATCCTCATCATTCATCATAACATCCTCATCATTCATCATAACATCCTCAACATTCATCATAACATCCTCATCATTCATCATAACATCCTCTACGTTCATCATAACATCCTCAACATTCATCGTAACATCCTCTACGTTCATCATGACATCCTCTTCCTTACAACATCATCACATCTCTCATGGTCCAGCGAGAAGGTATGATAATAGACAGGGAAAACCACCTGACATATTTGCATGACTGTATCTCCAGATAAGAGCAAGTGTGCGCATGATCATGAGCAGCGTCCTTGATGCTACTGTGATGTGTGGGGGAATAGTGTCCTCGGGCAGTGGCTGTGAGGCACCCACCCACTTGCTCGTGTTATCGTCATTCCTTGAGAGTCAAGTATTCATCTCGCAGTCACATTGTCTCTCCAGAAAAGACAGAAATCACCTTGGTGACGACTTCATTTTGCCCCATGTTGCATCATCACCCTTATTTTCATCTTGAAATAACACATCCAGTTATTTCTTCCGTTGGTTACGTGACAAATAATTTAAAGGAGATTTCTCAAACCGTTACGTAAACTCTTAGAGGGACCCGCCAGCATACGTGTATAATATTATATACAAGTTATATGAATGGAAGATGTTCGCTGGTGATCTGGTTTGGTAGAGTCCAGTTCCACAAGTCTCCTTCCATACCGCGGCGCACTGACTAGGGCGAACGAAATGCAGGGGAATACTGCATAGACTGTGGCCAACACAGGCAGGAACTATACACACTATGGCCAACGCAGGCAGGATACACACACGGTGAATCTCTTCTTCTTCATCTCATCTTAATTTTTCTCGTTCTGTTCATTCGGTTTTTTATGTCTTTGTTCAACCTTCTTCTCCTTTCCTTTCTATACAAGTTTCCTGTGTTCTTTTTCTTCTCCTTCTTCTTCCTTTTCATTTTTCTTATCTTTTTCCTGTTAGTTTATTTTTGTTCTTAATCTCCTCCTGCTCCTTCTCTTCATCATAATCATCCTTTCAGTATGTCTCCGTTCCTCCTTCCTCCTCCCGTGTATTGATTCCTTCCTTCCGCTCTTCTTGTAAGAACTCTTCCATCCTTCATTCCTGTATCATGTTCTCTCCTCTCACCCTTTCTTTCTTCTTCCTATCCTATTGCTTTATTCTTCTTTGCTTCTTTTTCATCATTTTCTTCCAACCTCCTCCTCCTGTTTGTGCCCTGTGCCTCACGCTGTGTGTGTGTGTCATCTGTCACAAGCCTGGGCTGGCCACCCACCTCCACTAGCACACTAAACTCTACGTCCCTCCCAACCCTTGTTTATACTCCTCACACCACGACCCTCCACCCCAAGACAGACAATCAACATGTTGTTACGCATTTGAAATTATTTGTCTAATTATTTGTTCATATTGTACAGGGAGGGAATTATACACTCATTTGGGCACCCCCAATCGTTTGAACCTCCTACACAACCGTGTAGTTATCATAAACATCTATATGATCCATAACTTCAACAAATTATTCATTTTTCAACAAAATTCTTTCTTAGATTTCGCCTAATGGTCTCTGATGTTCCCATCACCCATCGCACGTGTTTGGCAGGTTCTCTCATTACTCTATCCTTAATGACCATTTACCTCGTGTATTACTCCTGTCATTAATCCCTCCAGTTCACACAAGAGCCAATCCTTAATCCCTGCTATACAACTTGAGTTCATTGGTAAGTCCTGCAGAACAAAGGTTTATAGATCAATCTCCACCGTGGGGGGTATCTTCACAAGTCATCGTCGTGTATAAGTTGAACACAATCTAAACTTGTTCGTATCTTTCTATTATCTTGGTTTCTGTGGAATCTCCTAACTTGCATCTGTCACTCCTGTTGTCTGTAAGTATGATCTTATCTACGTGCATGTCTTTCTTTACCGCCATTTTTGTTCTTTTGTGGAATAATATATTTTGTCCGGTCAAAGTAAACATCATGAATGTGCTGCACCTTCCCCCGCTCCTCCTGCTTCACTAAATTGTTTACGTTTGGTTCAGATCTGCTTCAGCTGTAGTCTTGACTCGTCCACCTCCATCACCTTGGCCTTTCCCTAAGAGTTACATGTTCACCTTCAGACAGTCAGTCTGAATGCTGCAGGAATCTCCCTTAACCACCCATCACGTACGTGAATGACATGATCCACCTGTGACGTGGATGACGACCCAACTGTCTTGGGGTAACGTGTTCTAGACCTGACCCCTTCCATGGCTAGGTGACATCATTAATGACCTCCCACACCTATACCTCTGTGTGTTGTGACGTCATTATTGAACTCAGATTGGTCAGTATACCCACGAAGGCATAGAATACCCAGACTGAATTCAAGCTGTCATACTCACGAAGGCTCAGCATACACAGGCTAAAGTCAAGCCGTCAGTATATCCACGTTATCACGACAGATGAAGCTTGGGCAGTAGCTTCACCTGTAGGTGCTGGCTATCAGTATACCCGTCAGGAAGAGGGTCCAATGTATGCTGGAGGTGCAGACATTATGGTCATGCGTTAATTAAGGTTCTGTGTTGCATGACACGATCCACGGTCCGCACTGAGGCGCCATGGGGTATCACTTGCCTTCATCCCTGGTCCTGTGAGGCACCAGGGGCACCACCTTCCTCCCTCCCTGGTCCTGTGAGGCACCAGGGGCACCACCTTCCTCCCTCCCTGGTCCTGTGAGGCACCAGGGGCACCACCTCCCTCCCTCCCTGGTCCTGTGAGGCACCAGGGGCACCACCTTCCTCCCTCCCTGGTCCTGTGAGGCACCAGGGGCACCACCTCCCTCCTTCCCTGGTCCTGTGAGGCACCAGGGGCACCACCTCCCTCCCTCCCTGGTCCTGTGAGGCACCAGGGGCATCACCTTCCTCCCTCCCTGATCCTGTGAGGCACCAGGGGCATCACCTTCCTCCCTCCCTGGTCCTGTGAGGCACCAGGGGCATCACCTTCCTCCCTCCCTGGTCCTGTGAGGCACCAGGGGCATCACCTCCCTCCTTCCCTGGTCCTGTGAGGCACCAGGGGCATCACCTTCCTCCCTCCCTGGTCCTGTGAGGCACCAGGGGCACCACCTCCCTCCTTCCCTGGTCCTGTGAGGCACCAGGGGCATCACCTTCCTCCCTCCCTGATCCTGTGAGGCACCAGGGGCATCACCTTCCTCCCTCCCTGGTCCTGTGAGGCACCAGGGGCATCACCTTCCTCCCTCCCTGGTCCTGTGAGGCACCAGGGGCATCACCTCCCTCCTTCCCTGGTCCTGTGAGGCACCAGGGGCATCACCTTCCTCCCTCCCTGGTCCTGTGAGGCACCAGGGGCATCACCTTCCTCCCTCCCTGGTCCTGTGAGGCACCAGGGGCATCACCTTCCTCCCTCCCTGGTCCTGTGAGGCACCAGGGGCATCACCTTCCTCCCTCCCTGGTCCTGTGAGGCACCAGGGGCATCACCTTCCCTCCTTCCCTGGTCCTGTGAGGCACCAGGGGCATCACCTTCCTCCCTCCCTGGTCCTGTGAGGCACCAGGGGCATCACCTTCCTCCCTCCCTGGTCCTGTGAGGCACCAGGGGCATCACCTTCCTCCCTCCCTGGTCCTGTGAGGCACCAGGGGCATCACCTTCCTCCCTCCCTGGTCCTGTGAGGCACCAGGGGCATCACCTTCCTCCCTCCCTGGTCCTGTGAGGCACCAGGGGCATCACCTTCCCTCCCTCCCTGGTCCTGTGAGGCACCAGGGGCATCACCTTCCTCCCTCCCTGGGTTATGGGGAGTATTACCTGCCGTCTGACACGGCCTCCAGTACAGTAGGAAGCTTAGGGTTAAGCTGCTTCCTACAATAAGCTTAAGTGCTAAGCTGCCAAGAACCAGTCTATTCGTATGGGTTAATATGTTGGAAGCATTTTAGTCGTTCATGAAGCGAAGCCTCATATCCATCACCAGTGATCTTGCGTCATCGTCTTGCAGGTGAGGTAGGCTTGATCCTTCTTGAGTGTAGTATTATGTACAAGTTTATAAAGGATTCATATAGTATGATCGCCGTCATCAGTTCGTCTACCATGTTAGGTTACAGGTGGTTGTACTGTATCATCTGCCTTCTCTCCTTATCTAACATACTGGAAGACTTCAACCCGCCGATCTGTCATCGAAATTTTTTTCCAGATTCATGTTTTCCTTTGTCTTGTAACCTCTTTATAAGCCATTTCATATTTTCGTTGTTTCTTATCGATTTCCATTCTTTTCTATTAACTGAATCTTATATATATATATATATATATATATATATATATATATATATATATATATATATATATATATATGTGTGTGTGTGTGTGTGTGTGTGTGTGCGTGTGTGGGCGTTTATGTATATACATGTGTATGTGGGTGGGTTGGGCCATTCTTTCGTCTGTTTCCTTGCGCTGCCTCGCAAACGCGGGAGACAGCGACTAAGTATAATAGATAGAAAATATAAGATAATATTTATATATATATATATATATATATATATATATATATATATATATATATATATATATATATTCTAAAGATAAAACTATTTATTTTTCTTGTCATTTGGGCCGGTTATGAGTTATAGTGGGTTTTTTCATCATTCTTGGTACGTTTTCACTCGCAGTATGAAATGTGTTTGTTTCTTTAGGAACATTGTACGTCATCTCTTAGTATCAATATGAAAGAGATGTTGTTATCCAGTAATGTCTAAATGTGTGTTTTATTTTCTCAGTTTGTTGGTGTATGACCTGATCAAGAGTACGTCTGGTATCTACCTCCAGTTTGGTGATATCATGATCGCTATTTAGCCGGATTCTTGCCAACATCACCAGCTGTATTGTGAGCCTGGTCGATGGTAATTTAGCCTCTGGTCCGTTTATTAATCAACTGGTTCAGAAAAGTGTCTTCAGGCACGTTGATTAACCAGTTTCCCCTCTTGATCACTTGTTCATGTATTCCGGTTTACATTTGGATTGTGAAGGTCATCTACCGTGATAATGTGGTTCACAAGAGATTTTATTTTGTCATCGTCTTCCTTACGCTTGAGAGGTGTGTCCATGGCGCCAAAACGCTGTTAATTCCTAACTGTTGTCTCCCGTGCCAGAGTAAAGATAATCATGAATATTGTTTACCACATGAATCAAGACCACCACATCCTGCCTGGCGCTTACCATCATATGTAAACAGTGTGTAGCCAAGTCATGTCAGTTCTGCGAGTGAGCGATTATATTCCCCGTGTTCTTCCATGTTTCTGAGGCCGCAGTAAAGGTTAGTTTCCCTGTGATAACATATGGTATCAGCTCAGTTCGTTTTGAAATATTCCAGGTATTTGTGTCCATGAAGCTGATGTTGCTTTGCGATGTATGAGAGGCTTGGGAGTCAGTTGCCAGGACCCAGTACACAAGATTATTGTTACTGATCTGTGCTTGAATCTCTGCTGGTTTGTGTGTGTGTTGAACAGTGGGTATGGGAAGCCCCTCGCTACCCACACTTGCTCCGTGACCTCGATTTGACCTATCCTGCTATGTTCCCTACCTGCTTTTACCAGGAAAGTGACCTCAGGCCGCCCCATTCTGCTTTCTCCCAACATGCGCAAACAGATTTCCCACCATATTCCCTCACTGCCATGTTTCCTGTACATTACCTGTGATGTCATCCATAGTAATTGGGAAGTGACTACCAACTGCCCTAGTCTGCCATGTTCCCAGCCTTCCTCGTTCGTGATTGCACTTGGTCAGTAACTTTTGTTTTCTCTATCCTGTCATATTCCATGTCTTCCAGTCCTTGTGTTGGATCTTCCATAGTCTGGGTATCCACATAGTTTACTTCTATCGCACAAAAAGCCTAACACCACCGGCTAACGTTACCAAGGCGGACTCTCCCAACTCCAATCAGATGGAGGCCATCCATGTCACGAATGATCAGCCTCAACGCTGCTGATCATTATCCCAGCATTCTACTGAGGCTGCCAGAATGTACATAATATCTGGGCAGCAATCCCGATGTAACTTACTCCCCACGACTGCCTCTGACCTTGCAAATGGAAGCCTTAAATTTCGCTATAATTTCCTATGTTCTGCTGTTGGCTACATCTCGCTTGGATAACGAACATCGTATCCTCAGAAGAGTTTGAGACAATGTCATCAAGCTTCCTTAGAAAATTCATTGTCTCGAACCCAGATGAGGTAAGGAGGGAAACACTGCAAGGTACAGACAGGGAAGCTGACATCAAATTCAATGGTCGGAGGTGCACCATAACCTCCCAGTGTTCCACTGGATAATGTGTGCTCCAAATCCCTCGTTATGTGTGCCTCTGTTTATGCAGTTATATGAACGGCTACATCTCAGAACTGCTGCTTCATTGGCACTAGACTGTGAGATGTTTGAAAAAATAGAAGTCCTCATTAATAGTACATTAACATGAGACTGTGCACGACCGGCAGTTTCACGTTGCCTTGCAGAATGGAGGTGACGATAGCGGCCCAAGTATGACCACGTCTCTTGCTTGGTCGCAGTCCAGTCTTCTTGGTCGCTCTGACAGTTGCTGTAGATTCATCTCAGGAGGTGGTCTTAATTCACCTCCTACACCCAGTGAACCACAGGCAGCTTGAATCATTAGGGCAAAAACTTGTGGATAGTAAGACACTGTACTTTCAAATGACCCAAGCAACCACACCAACCAGTCTACCTTGACGCTGGTTCACTGCAGCTCACCAACCTCGCCATAACTAATGCACCTGTTGGGACGGGACAAGGACGCACCCTCTGTTAGACGTGGAGTACTACCACGACCTGCAGCCGTAGCTGGTAGAGCGGGCCTCCCTGAGGTCTTGTCACAGATAAGGAGAAAGCTGTTCTCATAGCGGCGGGTACTCCTTACCTCGAGTGCTCCTTACCTCGAGTGGGACTTCTGAGCGACCCCACGACAAACCGATACTTGAAGGACCGTGTCACCAGTACGGTGCAGTGGGGTTGGTGCAGAGGTACCACGTGCCACCCGCGTCCCCCACTGTACCTGGATGTACCTCGCAGTTTACCTTCTGTACAGGAGAACTTTCCAAAATGGTTCTAAAGAATATTATGCTAGGGTAACTTCATGAGCAAGTTCAAACACTCAAATGAAACTGATGATTGAATGAAACAATGTTTGGATTTCACGGGGCTGAGGTCAGGTGAGAATCGGGTCACAGTTTGAGAGATCCGTCTTACAATCATGGCCCCACTTAGTGAACCCCGGTAGCGTCTTCTGTCAGACTGGGAGCCAGAAGCATGGGCAAGAAGAACATCATTCGGAGATGAATGTCGAAGTCTATGTCAGTTTGAGGCCATAGATGAACGACAAAATGAACCCTTCGGTCAGCCCAACCACGGTGCGTTTCTTGACGCCTCGAGCTCCTGGAGTATTCCTTACGCCCAGGTTCAAGATGGTTTCAAGATTCCTCGTGGAAAGTTGTCTGGATACATCACGAGGGAGACAGCAGACAAAACCAGAGTCTCTAACAGAGCTGCTGTGGATCCCACCATCCTGTTTTATCATTGTCTTTCTATTGTCGCTAAATCCTTAACTTGAAGGACTTTAACTGGTGTAGTTACTCTCAACAAAAAAGGAACAACAACTAGGATCTGTATTCTCACATCCTGGATGACGTTCATCAGTGCGTTAACTTAAGAAAATAAATCAATCGTGTATCACTGTCCTTAACCTCCTATATACCATCCGCTGCTCACCCATTGTGCAAATGACGCGCAAGACACCAACATATCTCCTCCGAATTCACCATAAGTCACCGCTCATTATGTGCCCGAGATTATGATATAAGAGGGGATATTTCAGACTGATCTGGCCACACCCCAACAGCTCCCGCTGTCTCACCAATGGTAAACATGATCAATGAACCTTAACGGATAGTTTCCCAGGATGTGAGGTGATCCTCGCCGATCCACAACCTACACTGAAGATCACTGAAAGTGATTGGTTTCCAACGGTCCAGCAGACGTGAGGTGCTGTTGTCATGTGATATGACGACATGTGACATGACACCTCCTGACCTCCTAGTCTAGCGAACTTTGAAGACATTGTTAAGGATTCTATGGTGATCGAGTTCTTGTAAGTTTGCGTTTTCTTTAGCGTTCTATTTACGAGTCAGGAAGTCCTCATGAGGTCCCAAATAAGACTGTTGTCTGTAGCCCACCTTTGTCCAGGACGACGTTCAAAGGATCTAAGTAGTTGGGATGTTCTCTCTTCCTGTGCGTGTCAGTATGTAGCATCAGGTGAACGGGATGAAGGGTCAGGTTCACATTCCCCGAATTAACAACAAAAAAACAGTGAGAGAATGCGAGTATCTGTACCATCCGTCTTGCTGATCGGTGTTCATCAACCCTGAAGCTTGATAACGGTGATGAGAATCAGTCATTCTTATCTCTTATCCTCATAGAATCAGAGTGAGAACCTTTCGTTACTCAGTGAAGAGGATGTTTGGGTAATGCCAGCCTAGGGCAAGCCTCCAACTATAGCATCGATCAGGCCAGTCAATGTACGTTCTTGTAATTCCTGAAAATAAAAATATAGTAGACAGTGGAAACACACTGTTTGTCCCTCGCTATACAAGTGTGTAGTATATACACGCCACCATCACCACGTCATATTATTTTTTGAATTATAACATTCGTCCACAGACCTGAACCAGCCGATAAACAGACAAGGTGGCGCAGCTCACCAGATTTAATGTTGGTGTAGAGGCCATAATAACAAATGTCAAGTGTTCGGTGAGCCAGCCAACCCTGCAGATTTAGCCAGCAAATTCTTCTTTCGTTTCCCGTATTCTTTTTTTTCTGAGAGATGAATGCATCTGCAGTATCATCAACTACGATAAGAGATAGTGGCGTAGCGGCCCCACATAACTCGTATACACATCTGATTACGAGACCCAGGGAGGACCGTGCAAGACCTGAAAAAAGAAGAATCGGACTAAAACACGTTGAACCGTTTGATTCAATCCAGAACTGTAGGCCGCAGCATGCGTTGCAAACCCCACCACCACCACCACCAACCACCCTCTATATACGTACATCATACTGATGACCAGGTGGCGTGAGCGGAGGGTGGTCCCTCCAGGCACGAAGAGTGTGGGGCGGAACATAACCAAGTCCAGAGACGCTCCACGACTCATCCAAAACTGGAGCGGGATACTAAGCCCTCCTCCTCCACCAGCCGCCGTCCTGGCCTCGTCAGCCTCATCATAACCTCCTCAACGAAGATATTCCAGGTACGACCCCACGTGAGACGCAGCCGTGTGACCAGGAGGTTGATGGATAGTCGAGGTTCAGGTGTGCTTGCCCACCGCCGCCATGGTAATGGATAAGCTACTGAACGTTCTTAGGTACGAGCTGAATCTCCTGAAGGAGGGATTAACGCCGGTCATCACCCTTTGTGACCCCTGTAATCCTTTCGCGCTACCGTTCAAAGGATGAGCATGGGAGCACAATAAATCTACCGAGGACACCGGCACAGAGTTAGATGATCAGCTGCCGGAGGATCACAGCTCCCTGGATGGTGAACTATTTTAAAAGTAATCTCAGAAGCCCTTTCATCATGGGGCTTCTGCAGCTTCGAGGCTGTGTTTTCTGAAGTCCTTTATGTAGATCCTCCGTGGAAATACTTGATAATGATATGTGACCTGAAAGTTGTGAGGTCCCGCGAACATTACTCGTTGCATGTACGCATCTGGTTTTCTTAACGGGATCTTTTCTTAAATTACATGAGTTTCCTGTGTTTCATAGCTTATAATGTTCCACGAAATACATTCCTATGGTTAATACATAACATGAGGCTGATGACACAGTGCATTATACACCACGACTGGACGGACGGGGAGGAGGGAGGTCGTCAGATACCTTGACTGGGAGACCCTCAGATCCCACGACCCTCACGTCGCCCCGTGGTGTGTGCCAACCGACTTCCCGCTCACTGCTCCACCCCGGCCGATCATCAAGTCCCAGATTTAATATCTGTGGAGAAAAATCTTAACATCTTCCCCGCCCCAACCATCTCCTCCTCCCAGGGTCCTTCTGTGTGGGCGGTGGTGGAGACCCCGGGACGTCACGCCCGCTGCCCAAGGAAGGCCAAGTGATGTACCTGAACAGAGGGAAGGAGATGATGTTATATTACAATGAAAGAGAATGAATGCAAGAAGGCGACATACGGTGTGAATTCTGTTGAGCTACGAAAGATAAACTGAGGAAAATAGACATGTGTTAAGTGTCTGATGACCTACAGCCAAGTACTCAGTACACAGACACAGCCAAGTACTCAGTACACAGAGTACACAGTCAAGCACTCAGGACCAGTTATGGGTAGTCTTGTAAGATTGTGTAGCTAGTAAGGAACAAAGTCTCATATTGTAAGAATAATGTAAGGAATTAGTACGTAAAATCATCCGTTGGATGTATTATGAGTATAGCTGTAGGTTACTTATAGAGATTAACTTGTTGAACTCATAAGGGACATGTCCTCGTCAATAGCAACTCCCATGTAGGATTAAGCCAAGTGCAATAGTTTACTATTTACGGTGCTCAAATAAGAACATACAGTGAGACATTTTCAAATATACTCACTGTATATCAAGATAACCCCACCCACTGTGTATCATAATTACGTCTCGGGCCACAGGTCTGTCCAGCTTGTGTCATCCACTAATCCACTGCATCTTACCAAGTGGTAGGACGATGCTACACTGTGACAACAAATGTGATGCGAGATATAGTATATACATGGCACGGGACAGGCAACAGGAGACCTGATGGTTCATGACTAGGTTTTAGGCCGAGAACAACAGTAGTAAAAACGGGACGGTAAAGCAGAGGTATGAGGAAGTATATAGAAGCCATGAGGTTGACCATAGAGCAGGTGTATGTATACATAGTATGGCTTGCAAAGCTCGGTGGTATGAGGCAGGAGAGCTGCATCAAGTGTAAAGACGGCCCCTTACATACCCCCATTGCCACCGGGCCTTACTGACGCAGGCAGCTGTTTTACTTCAGTCGTCGAGACGTACTGATGGTTTCCCAGTACAGAAAGGAACATGTCCCAGGTCCCAACACCTTGTACTTTATCATGATACAACTGGTAGCATTGCTTTCCTCGACCGTGTCCTCTCCCCTCGGTATATTTTGTGTATTTCATTAACTTTTCTCGTTATCTTGTCGTGCCTTTCCTTCCTGCTGGCGCCGGCGGCCGTGTACAGCAGGGGGGAGGAGCACCTGAGTGTGAGTGACCCGGGGAGGGACCATCGGGCCCCGCCTACCCTAAAGGTCAGGCGGGAGACCTCGACCAGTTTTTCTCCCATGGTGAGGCGGCCGCTATGACCAGCACTGCCTCATGATGCCACCGGCCGCTCACCTGCCCCACTGACGCCACTACCTGCAACCCTCCCTAACACCCACCCTTCCCCTTTCTCTCTCGCACCACCACTTGTGTCTCTCCCTAACTTCCTTCCCTCCCTCCAACACGACATCATTACCTGCACCCTTTCCTCCAACACCACCACTTGCACCCCTCCCTACCTACCTTCCCTCCAACGCCACTACCTGCATGCCTCTGTCACCCCCCCACACACACACACCTTCCTCCAGCACCACCACCTGATTAACACCAGTTCCCTCGCTTTGACGTAAACTGAATAAAAATAAGACTCGCAGATCTGAAATTATCTTTAGAAAAAAAGCGCTGACTCTGTGCATATCCAGTAAAACTCAAATCAAAGATTTCGACATAACGACAACTTCTTGGCTTTGGATAAAGATATATTGACCAGAAATAACGATGTGAAGTCGAAGTGAACGAGATGTGATACAAACGCTGGCAAATGTTTTAGCAACAGAGTTATGGACCGCTGGAATGAACCACCACCAGATTTCCGGGCGAAGACTCGATATGTTTCATTCCTAGCGAGACAAATTATTACATCAACTGTTCATTAACTTCAAGAATGATAATACTTATTGAACAAGTATTTCCTTCCATCCGTAAGAAGAAATCATCGTGATTGCTCAATTTGTATTATTATCAATTTTCTTCTTTCATCTTCTTTCCAACAATCAACAGCTTAACCCTGGTTCAGTGGATATGTGTATGACCCGACCCGGAAGGGTCAGGCTAAACGCATTTTCACTCAATCGGGGCCTTTGAGGGTTTAGGTTACAGACCAGTGGTATCAATGGTGTAGTCAAGATGAGGACATAGTGAAGATCCTTTCCTTGGGGTGTAATTAATGTAATCTTGGTGCTCTCTCTCTCTCTCTCTCTCTCTCTCTCTCTCTCTCTCTCTCTCTCTCTCTCTCTCTCTCTCTCTCTCTCTCTCTCTCTACTGAGTATGATGGTGAGTGATATTGCGGAGGAAGACATACTGTATTTCCTCACGAATGCTGGATTTTCTGGTTCAACTTGCGTTTCCATTTGGTGATTAAAGAATAAAACACATCCTCCCCTAAGCATCCAGATGATGGATGAGAAAATAGACATGAATATTTTTCCATTTTCCTTTCCCTTATAGAATTTCAGTGGCAGTATACTCTCTGTCCTACATGATGTTGTCAAACCACCTCCAGCACACCTGCTTGTTCCCCCTTCCCTCCCTGCCGGCTATGTTGGAGGGAGTAGTAGATGGGGAGGAATCTATTCCTTTAGCACACCTTATCCGTCCAGACGGTTTGTTAGTTTAGGTTACAATTATAGACCTCCAGCAGATAACTTCGTTATGGTTCATCAAATCATCTGTTGTTGTCTGTCCTTCCCGAGTACGTGCACGCCTCATGTCTTGCCCTCCAACACCACCCCTGTTGGCCTGTCGTCCTCCTTCCCTCCAACACCACGACACTCACGACCGGCCCCTAGTTTTAGGCAGACGTGGACTTAACTGCCTTTTACCCTCAACCGCCCTCGAGCTCGGAAACAAGCATACACATTCGTTCACACTCAGTCTCTAGCTGTCATGTATAATGCACCGAAACCACAGCTCCCTTTCCACATCCAAGCCCCACAAAACTTTCCATGGTTTACCCCAGACGCTTCACATGCCCTGGTTCAGTCCATTGACAGCACGTCGACCCCGGTATACCACATCGTTCCAATTCACTCTATTCCTTGCACGCTTTTCACCCTCCTACATGATCAGGCTCCGATCACTCAAAATCTTTTTCACTCCATCCTTCCACCTCCAATTTGGTCTCCCACTTCTCCTCGTTCCCTCCACCTCTGACACATATATCCTCTTTGTCAATCTTTCCTCACTCATTCTCTCCATGTGACCAAACCATTTCAATACATCCTCTTCTGCTCTCTCAACCACACACTTTTTATTACCACACATCTCTCTTACCCTTTCATTGCTTACTCGATCAAACCACCTCACACCACACATTTGTCCTCAAACATCTCATTTCCAGCACATCCACCCTCCTCCGCACAACCCTATCTATAGCCCACGCCTCGCAACCATATAACATTGTTGGAACCACTATTCCTTCAAACATACCCATTTTTGCTTTCCCAGATAACGTTCTCGCCTTCCACACATTTTTCAACGCTCCCAGAACTTTTGCTCTCTCCCCCACCCTGTGACTCACTTCCGCTTCCATGGTTCCATCCGCTGCCAAATCCACTCCCAGATATCTAAAACACTTCACTTCCTCTAGTTTTTCCTCATTCAAACTTATATATATGCGTTTGCCAGTATGTCGGTGATCACAAACGAAGCTGGGACGTGGCTGGCGCTGGTGAGGGGCAGCACGTGCTGCAGAGGCGAATATCGAAGTCACCCTACTCCTACAGGAGGTCTTCCCTCCTCCTCAGGTGGCTCGTAAGCGATCAGCAAGGGTTGCCAGTGGGTAAGCATGGAAGTGAAGGGTTTTTTCCTCCCCTGGTATCCACGACTCCCGCCTCCACGAGGAGCGCTAAAAAAGGTGCAAAGACCAAGGGCGAGCGGTATGTGAGGGAGGGAGGAGATTTGGTGGCTATTGTGGCACCGTCATGGAGACTACTGCTATGACCCACCCAGGGAGACTACCGCTATAACCCACCCAGGGAGACTACCGCTATGACCCACCCAGGGAGACTACCGCTATGACCCACCCAGGGAGACTGCCGCTATGACCCACCCAGGGAGACTATCGCTATGACGCGCCCAGGGAGACTACCGCGATAACCCAACCAGAGAGAGTACCACTATCACCCTCAGAGAAAATAACGCTACCACACGTCAAGGGAGAGTACCAATACTACCAGGGAGATCATGGCTGCCGCCTCTACTGTCCGCCGCTAACCACCCAGGGAGAGTATGACTACCATCCCCATAGTAACACTACCACACGTCAAGAGAGAATAACAGTACCTCCCTCCCAGGGAGAAAATTACCACTCTAACTCTTCACTACAACCAATCCAGGGAGAGTGTCACTACCACCCGCTCAGGGAGAGGATTGTTTCTTAGCCCTACTGAGGGCGACATTAAAGCAGTTGCGGAAGTAGATGTGTGACATCCTGACTCAAGCAACGGCAGCACCAACAGAGCTCGGAGCAGCAATCCTGGTTAGAGTGAGGAACAAGTAGGCTGGACCAAGCAGCACGGCCACAGAAACTTCTAACTGCTGTAAGACATGAGTTACTGGTTCAGCTTGAGGGAGCGGGTACAGTGGCTGGATCAGCAGGGTGGGCAAGGGGGTAGTTGGACCAGAATGAGCATCGACTGTATCACGTGGATAGTAAGATACAGTAGTTGCAGCAGCACGTGTTTGCAGGGCCCAGTCGTTGGGCTCAGTGACGCAGATCTTGGGACGATGAGGATCTTGGGCACGAACAGAAGGCCCGTTGGAGTTATCAAGAACTGCCCACACCAGGAGACACAAGAAGGACTCTGTACTCTGGAAGCTGCAGGAGTTCAACGGAGGGACCTCGAGAGAGACGGATTTGGTCCAGTTCGAGCTGCCGGGAGAGCCGAAGGACTGCGTTCGAAGAGCTCATCGCTGGAAATCCTGGGGTCAACTTTCCAATGGGAAGCACCACTACTTATAAGATTTTGGTACGTGTACTGCGCCTTCCTACTTTAAAGAGAAGGTCACGGCCTCAAAGATCTGATTCAGACTTAGATGGAGAGGTTAAGGCCTACAGAGAATTGCACAGGGTGGCATGTACAGGGTAGGTATCACTCCTGGCGTCTTGTTCGGTTTTCATTGGTCAAGTAATTCATTTGTGTCTGATGATTACAGACGGCCCACAGCCCATTATAGAGAATGCTGCTCATGTAACACATAACTTGCCTCATGCTCATCTTATTTCTATAAGTATTTACGCTCAAGTTCGTTAAGAGAGCCTATAATGTCTTGCCCTGGCCATAGCTTATATGATCCGGTAAGTAAAGTGATAACGGTGAGGATGACAGGAACGTCCACGCTGGCTCGGCTTTATATCCTTAACAAACTAAACTGACTCGTCTTGATGCTTTACTTCCTGATATGTTGCACAGTCATTCGCCGTAGCTCCAGTACCTAAGCTATCTACCTTCTGTGATTTTTATCGCTATAGATAAATGTACTTACCATGGATCCTTGGCTAAGATAACTGAATTTCGATGGCATCGTAAAGTGAAGTCTCTGATATTTCCCCGTTCACACAAGATAAATGTAAACTCATTGTCAAAGGATAAAAAAAAAATCTTTATGATTACATTTCGTTGTACATGTATCTACCGCAAAATCTATACATTATTATGTCATTTCTGCTGTTAGGTGCACCTACCACTACCATGCAGCTGACTGTACAATGGTCATGCAACTCTGATAGTCGTGTCATGTTTACCCACACCTCCTGAGCCTTCTTCTCTCAAACTGTCGGGAGGTTATTCTCCCACCTCCCATTCCCGACGTATGATGGTTGATGTCACACTCCTACGCTAGGTCAGCTCAGGTCCTCAGTCTTCGGTTCGGGACTGGGGTCAGCTCCTCGCCAAATTCCTCGTGTGGATGAGAACTAACCTCACAGTATTGGGAGCAGGCACGGCTATGGTGCAGGAAGGTACCATTAGGATTCCCTGGACGAATACATAATGTTTGCCAGCCTGCCAGCCGTACGTCGGTTATAAGTTTTCCCGAACCGACTTAGTGGCCACATCCATCCCTAGGAGGACGTTATAACCGTCCCGCTCGGAACGCGACCTATTGTGTGTCGTCCAGATCTCCAGCACTTGCTATACCCTCGCTGCTACAGACGAGAATGGTTTCTTATAATAATCACGGTCCTCCAATCACCAGTGTTTCAAACAAGTTGCTGAAGTCTTCCTATGTCAGCACATGGCAGTGGACACTTCTGGTGTATCATTTCGTGGTCAGTAGGTGTCAAGGTATTACTTCGGTTTCTGCTCCCGAGAGCTGGCTGCTTTGTGCACCCCCTCCATTAGCATGACCACGAAGTACTCACCAAGCTGCTGCGCCACTTGGCTACTGTGTGGCCGTCAGCAACTCAAGGGAGGGCGGTTTTGATAACTGTTTCTTTCTGTACATTTCAAAGCTTTGGAACTCTCTACACTCTCATGTCTTTCCGAACAACTATAACATAACACAATTTAAATCACAGGTTTTTAACTTCCTCCAAAATTCGTAAATACTTTCCTTTGGCTCTTCTTTTTTCCTTTCATCAACCTCTCTCTATTTCAGTTAAGGCCAGGCATTGATGTGGACTTTAGTCCGTGCCTGAAACCTCCGTGAAAAAAAAAAAAAAACAGGCCTTTAATGTTATGCACAAGTCATAGGCCGGTCACCTGCAGCGACTAAAGATCTGCTCCTCCTCTTGCATCGTCCAAAAGTTCTCCTCAGCAAATCTTTGGAGATATTAATCTACTCGATATACGGTTGACAGCAACATTACTTACTTCAAAACGGTTCAGGAGTTGCTTTGGGATTAGACGTGATGAGGCCTTTTATGAGAGTTGTGAGTAAGGTGACTACCGCAAACTCTGTTTTGGCGCTCAGTTGCAGAGGCTTGCACTGTTAGCATAGACACCAACCCTTCCATGAGGCGTTCCGCAACCAGTTGTCTTGATAAAGTACCACTACCACCCACCCAGGAAAAGTATGGCTACCACTCACTTTAGGAAGGTATGGCTACCACCCACCTGAGGAAGGTATGGCCAACACCCATCCTAGGAAATAACTACCATCCTCTCTGTGAGGGTAGCGTTACCTTCCTTAATCGGAAAGTACCACTAACCTCCTGAGTGCATAAATAGACAATGAATTATTGGCAGACTGATGCAAATCAATATATCATTAAAGCTATTTATAAAAAAAAAAAATCTAATAAAATCCTTGATACCACCTAGAAATCAGCTCGGACACTGAGATCCAAGCTTGGAACTTGCCCTTTAGGACTGTGTCCAAGGTAACCATGGAAACCAACCTTCCTGTTACAAGCTTACGGGCGAGAGTGAATAGCGTGGTCTTGTTTTCTTCTTACAATCGAAGCGACTCGGATTTGTCAAAGAATCGATGGAAAATAAGGATGTTCTGGCATCTACAGCAACAAGTTTTTAAAGAGTGGACGGAAGCATTGGTCATTCCCTGCTTCAGTGACAGGCAAAACTCCCACTTTTATGTCTACAGTGAGTGGTCGGGAGCTGTGTCCTGTACCCATTGAGGCGAGAAGAATGTGACTCATCCGGACGGTAACATTCACCCTTTGAATATAAAAACCATTTCTAACACGGTTCTTGTAAAACCGTCACTGGCATTCTCATTGATAAACTAATGAATCGAAGAATTTTATTTTGTGATATGTTGATGATAATCTTTACCCTCTTAGTCAAAGAATTTTATTTATTTCATTAGTTACAAGTCGTCAATGAAGACACCCTCCGCTCGACAGCATTAACTTGAGATAAACTATTTTGTCGAAGTGGATCCAATAATGAAACACTGATGCTTATTTAACAGTGTGCATTTGATCGATTCCCTTGTTTCTTCCTCCATAAGTTTAGACATTATAACCGTCTAGTTATCAAGTGGCTAGTTAACTATCGTATGCTATGCTAACAGTGTGTTGATTAACGCTTGACAAAACTTGCTCTGTGGGACGGTATATATGTAGCTTATTGGGCCAAATGAACCTTAACACACGGTCGTACGAACACCATTGGAAAGAACAGCACCGTTACCACTGCACTGGAAACAGTATAAACGCGCTACAGAACGGCAGCAAAACCAGAAGCCCAAGTTAGACCTGCTAGCACCAGGACAAGGATGACGTGTCATGTGTCTGTAGAACTAGGCTACGATTAATTTGTTGGCTAAAGGACATTACCAGTACCATTAGTATCGTCGTTTCATACGTGATACCTGATGTGGTTGGAGTTGTGTATGGTTCATCATGCAGAGTTACTAGCAGATGCGGGCCGTACGGGGTACCATGTACTCGCTCTTACGTAGGACTACAACACTCTCCCTGACCACCACAACCTAAACGGTGCAGCGACGTTGTTCATTGGTTTCACCACTCACCCATGCTATTATTGTCTTCATACCCCCATATTGCCGGCGCAACCTTCCCGCTCAAATTTAATGTACAATATTCTCTTAGAAATATATCACGTTGACTGCTATCAATTTTCGTCTTGCACATGAAATGGATGAATAATTGATAAATGTGTATGGAAGTTAGTCATTGTGGTTCTGGTACCTTTCTCGCCGTTTTACTGACTGGAAATGGAAGTACAGAACCTTTAGAGTATAAATAAGAGGGTGCAAGTTTTATTTATCTGTCCGAAGTTGAAAGGGTGACGGTGGATTTGTGATGTAAATATCATGACAACTGGTGTTCTACTTTTGAAGCAGTTTCGCCAATAGTTGACAAACATTGTACGGAAGGATGGCATATGACACACCAAGGAATGTGGGAGGTAGGTTATGGAACGTGACAGGAAAGACGGCAACAAATGACGATCTCTATAAAACTAACCTTTATTCCATATTGTTCTATTTCATTTACTTATGAGATTAGATTTCACCTCACCTATTCCAAAGGCCCGGGCCATGGGAACTATGTCCCATTATCCCCGCCGTCTTGGTGAGCTTTGTTAAATGTTTGTTTTTGATCGTGTAGCATTAAGGTTTTTTTGTTAGGTAAGATGGCACGGGCAGCTGAGGCCCTAATCAAGGCCATGCCACTAACAGTTTATATATATATATATATATATATATATATATATATATATATATATATATATATATATATATATATATATATATATATATATCATATCCCTGGGGATAGGGGAGAAAGAATACTTCCCACGTATTCCCTGCGTGCCGTAGAAGGCGACTAAAAGGGGAGGAAGCTGGGGGCTGGAAATCTTCCCCTCTCGTTTTTTTTTTTAATTTTCCAAAACAAGGAACAGAGAACGGGGCCAGGTGAGGATATTCCCTCCAAGGCCCAGTCCTCTGTTCTTAACGCTACCTCGCTAACGCGGGAAATGGCGAATAGTTTGAAAGAAAAAAAAAAAAAAAAAAATATATATATATATATATATATATATATATATATATATATATATATATAAATACTTGATCGCTGCTTCCCGGTCAGCGAGGTAGCGCCAGGAAACAGACGAAGAATGGTCCATCCACTCACATACACACATACATATATACATAAACACCCATACACGCACATATACACATATACATACAATTACATACATATATACACATGTACATATGCTTGCCTTCATCCATTCCTAGCACTACCCCACCTCACAGGAAGCAGCATTGCTACCCCGTGTTTCAGTGAGGTAGCGCCAGGAAAGAAAAAAGGCCACATTCGTTCACACTCAGTCTCTAGCAGTCATGTGTAATGCACCAAAACCACAGCTCCCTATCCACATCCAGTCCCCACAGACATTTCCATGGTTTACCCAAGATGTTTCACATGCCCTGGTTCAGTCCATTGACAGCACGTTCACCCCGGAATACAAAATCGTTCCAATTCACTCTGTTCCTTGCATACCTCTCACCCTCCTGTGTGTTCAGGCCTCAATCGCTCAAAATCTTTTTCACTACATCCTTCCACCAATTTGCTCTCCTACTTCTTCTTGTTCCCTCCACCTCTGACACATGTATCCTCTTTGTCAATCTTTCCTCTCATTCTCTCCATATGTCCAAACCATTTCAGCACACCCACTTCTGCTCTCTCTCAACCACTCTTTATTTCCACACATCTCTTACCCTGTAATACTTACTCGATCAAACCACCTTACACGACATATTGTCCTCAGACATTTCATTTCTAACACACGCATCCTCCTCCACACAACCTTATCTATAGCCCACGTCTTGAAATCACATAATATTGTTGGAACTACTATTCCTTCAAACATACCCATTTTTGCTCTCCGAGATAACATTCTCCTTCCACACATTCTTCATTGCTCCCAGAACCTTCGCCCCCTCCCTCACCCTGTGACACTTCTGCTTCAATGGTTCCATTCGCTGCTAAGTCCACTCCCAGATATCTAAAGCAATTCACTTCCTCCAATATTTCTCCATTCAAACTTACATCCCAAATATATAGCAGTGAAAAGTTTCTATCAAGGATGCAAGGCATGTGTGTAAGTAGGAATAAAGGAGAGTGATTGGTTATCAGTGAATGTCAGTTTGCAGCAGGGTTATAAGATGTTCATGGATGAGGTGGTTAGGGAGGTAAATGCAAGAGTTTTGGAGAGAGGGGCGAGTATGCAGTCTCTTGTGGATGAGAGGGCCTAGGAAGTGAGTCAGTTGTTGTTCGCCAGTGATACAGCTCTCATGGCCGATTCGAGTGAGACACTGCAGAAGTTGGTGACTGAGTTTAGAAAAGTGTGTTAAAGAAGAAAGTTGTGTAAATGTGAGTAAGGGCAAGGTTATTAGGTTCAGTAAGGTTGAGGGACAAGTTAATTGGGATGTAAGTTTGAATGGAGAAAAATTGGAGAAAGTTAAATGTTTTAGGTATCTGGGAGTGGACTTTGCAGCAAATGGAGCCATGGAAGTGGAAGCAAATCATGGGTTGGGGAGGGGGCAGAGGTTTTGGGAGTGATGAAGAATATGTGGAGAGAACGTTATCTCGGAGAAAAAAATGGGTGTTTGAAGGAATAGTAGTTCCAACAATATTACATGGTTGTGAGGCATGGGCTGTAGATAAGATTGTACGGAGGAGGGTGGATGTGTTGGAAATGAAATGTTTGAGGGAAATATGCAGTGTGAAGTGGTTTGATTAAGTAATGAAAGGGTAAGAGAGAGGTGTGGATATAGTGTGGTTGAGACAGAGCAGAGGAGGGTGTGTTGAAATGGTTTGGACATTTGGAGAGAATTGGTGAGGAAAGATTGACAAAGAGGATAAATGTGTTGGAGGTGAAGGGAACAAGGAGAAACAGGAGACCTCATTGGAGGTGGAAGGACGGAGTAAAAAAGATTTTGAGCGATCAGGGCCTAAACATACTAGAAGGTAAGAGGTGTGCAAGGAACAGTGTGAATTGGAACGATCTGGTATAGCGAGGTCGACATGCTGTCAATGGACTGAAGCAGGACATGTGAAATGTCTGGGATAAACCATATAAAGGTCTGTGGGGCCTGGATGTGGATAGGGAGCTGTGGTTTTGGTGCCTTACACATGACAGCTAGAGACAGTGTGAATGAATATGGCCTTTTTTGTCTGTTTTCCTGGCACTACCTCACTAAAGTAGGAAGTAGCGACGCTGTTCCTGTGTAGGTGGAGGAAGAACATGAGGAGTAATTGGAGAACTTCATTGCTTTAATGTTTTGACCCCCAGGGTCTTGTTCATGCAGCTGACATCCAGCGACACAGCATGACCTTAAATACAAGCACTGTGGGTCATCTTGTGGGCTGCCTGAAAATACCACTCCCTGATTGGCTGTTGCGCCCCTTACAGTCACTAGTGCGCAAAAGTTCAGAGGCACACTCTTTCAGTGTACAGGGATGGATGCCATCAGAACCATAAGCCTTGCTTGTGTTCACTGAGAAGCACTTTTGAGACAGTTCGAAAAGAGATTACAGAGAGGGGCATATGATTAGTAAGAGGAGCATCAGGGGTTGAAAGAATGTTTGAGAAAACAGAACCAGAGTTGCTTTGTTTATGGGAGAGACAGCTACAGTACCATCAGAATGGAAAAATAGAGGAAAGGTGGAGCAACAGAAGTTGTTAGCTGTGCCCTTAGCTAAAGACCAGAAAGACTTACGATGAAGAGGAGAGGATATCATACTCCCTTTGAATAATAGATTGCTCTGCCTCATGGATAACACACTTGCAGCAATTATGGGCACTGATAAACGCTGAATGGAAGTCGGGGGAAGGAGAGTTTTTCCAAGCCCAACTTGCCTGATCCCTTGCCTGAATGGGCTCAGAACAGGAATGGTTGGAAGAGGTCAGCTAAGAGACAGAGAGGATAAATGTCTCCATTCCTGCAGCAATAACTTCTGCCATGTATTTTGCAAAGACAAAAGTCATCACCAAGTGAGGAAAGTCAGAAAAGAGTTTTCAAAGTTATTTCAGTCAGCTTTGCTGAGATGCCAAAAGATGTTTAATAGGGGCTGCTGAAGGGTGAGATGCTGTTAAAAGATACATTTATGAAAGTATGGTTTTCCAAGCCCAGTAAGCCTGATCCCTTGCCTGAATGGACTCAAAAGAGGAACGGTTGGAAGTAAAGGTCAGCTTGGAGGCAGAGATGATAAATGTTTCCAATCCTGCACCAATAAACTCTGCCATGCATTTTGCAGACACAAAAGCATCACCAAGTGAGAGAATACTTTACCTAAGGAAAGTCAGAAACGAGTTTTCATAAGTTATTCCAGCCATTAAAAGATACATTTATGAGAGTGTGGACAGATGAACCAGTTGAGGACAAAATTGTGTAGCTAAAGCATAAAGGACTAAAGGTGAAAAACAGATCAGCAATATTAGGAGAGTGGCTACAAAAGTCAGAATTATGGATGGGATGGGTGATAATTTGCTCTAGAGCATTGAAAATGGAGAACCCAAGGGATTCAATCCCCCTACCATCGGTATGGGAGTTCAACCTTTCCCTATGGTGTGGACTGAAATCCCATAAGTAGAAGATTTTGGCTTGTGAGAGGATGTCACAGCCTAGTGGCAGGGGTTGAGATAGTCAAAGAAGGATATCAAATTTGTAGAATTAGGAGAACAATAGGGAAAACAGGAAAATCTCATAGTTCAGACACAGACCTTGAGCCAGATTACATCAAAGTTTAGTGACACAAGGTCCTTAAGGCATGCAACAGGTGTGTTGATCTTAGAATAAGCAGACACTACCTTTGAACATGCAGGAGGGAGAAAGGCGTGCAAGGAATAGAGTGAATTGGAACGATGTGGTATACCAGGGTCAACGTGCTGTCAATGGATTGGACCAGGGCATTTGAAGCGTCTGGGGTAAACCATGGAAAGTTCTGTGGGGCCTGGATGTGGAAAGGGAGCTGTGGTTTCGGTGCATTATGCATGACAGAGACTGAGTGTGAACGAATGTGGCCTTTGTTATCTTTTCCTAACACTACCTTGCGCACATATTGGAGGAGGGGGTTGTCATTTCATGTGTGGCGGGGTGGCAACGGGAATGAATAAGGGCAGCAAGTATGAATTATGTACATGTGTATATATGTATATGTCTGTGTGTGTGTATATATATGTATACATTGAGATGTATAGGTATGTATATGTGCGTGTGTGGACGTGTGTGTGTATATACATGTGTATGTGGGTGACTTGGGCCATTCTTTCATCCGTTTCCTTGCGCTACCTCACTAACGCGGGAGACAGCGACAAAGTATAATAATAATAATATTTGAACTGAAATCATGAATGGAGATTGCAGTTGGAACTGAAATCATGAATGGAGACTGTAGAGGGGTATGAGAAAGGGGCTAGTGAGGACATCATTAGACAAATGGGTCTCACAGAAAAGTAAAATATTAGGAAAGGTACTAAACAGACGGTGTTGATATAGAAGAGAAAAAGAAGCAAGTCTATCAAGAGTGCAAAAGGTTTATGGGAAGGGGCAGTACTCTTACTGTATGAGCCCTCCCTCTGATTAGCAGTAGAGTCAGGCATGAATCCGGAGATTCCTAGCACTCCATGATGCTACAGACTAGGGGCCATATGTTTGTTGGACTCTATCATGATTACATTTAAATATGATTGTGCAGACAGGAGATAGCAAGAAAACTTGTGTGAAGATAATAAATGAGGTTTGATAAATATGAAAGAATGTTAATCAAACATCTGCGAGTTGTAGAAGGTGACGAAGAATTGTAGAAGCAATGGGGCTAGAAATCCTATCCTACTAAACCATCATTTCTGAAAGTATGCATAGGAGCCAAAAGAGTATTTCCCTTAAAAAACATAGTCCTCTGTTGCTGATTCTACTTAACTGAGGTGGAAAAGGCATGCAGATTACAAAATTAGATATATAAACAGATGGGCCAACATCTATCCACATAACTAGCAAATGGAGAGAAAACAAAAATACCTTTATTATGTTTAATCAATGGAATTCCAGATTTGAACCATTTGCTTCATTATGGAAAGAAAAACTATATAAAAAGTCTTCCTCTTCTCACAAACATATATCACATTCAAATAATGTTACACAAAATTGTGATATCATCAGCAAGATACCTTAAGTTTAAACATCAAAACTTAACACTAAAAGTTTGCCCTTAAGTCTTCCTCTAGAAAAAACAAACATTTGCTGATTTAGGGCTCACTAAGGCAAAATTAGGTTCTGCATCTTTTACATTTAGTAAGCATACAACAAAATAAAATATGAATTACTAAGATATATCTGACAAACAGTATGAATATTATGAGAATACTGATTTAAGACAACTGCATAGACAGTAATTATCAAAATAATGTTACTGATACATACAACGTCAGTGTAAAAATATTTCTAAATCTATATAATCTCTATAAATATGAAGACTATAAAATAGGGAATTCAGAGCAAATACACATTCGGTTCCTCAATTATCATACAGCCATTTCCATTTTAATCTTTGGATGAGGACTGTAGCCAATTAATTCAAAATCTTCAAATCTGAAGTCAAAGATGGACTTAACATTCCTCTTGATTTTCAACCTGGGGAATGGGCGTGGTTCCCTCTTCAACTGTTCTTCCAGAGCAGTGCAATGATTGGAATAAACGTGAGCATCTCCCAGTGTGTGCACAAAGTCGCCAGGCTGTAAAATTTCTCAAACTAGTGAAAACTATGCCTTAAGGAGAGTGATGGCATGAGTTAAAATGAAGAAGAAAAGTAATAGTCAACTGAGCAACATATGTAGAGTCAATAATGAAGAAATATAAGGATACTTTAAAGTTATCAATGCCCCACAGACCTTTCCATGATTTATCCCAGACGCTTCACATGCCCTGGTTCAGTCCAATGACAGCATGTCCACCCCGGTATACCACATCGTTCCAATTCACTCTATTCCTTGCACGCCTTTCACCCTCCTGTATGTTAAAGGCCCAATCACTCAAAATCTTTTTCACTCCATCCTTACAAGTACAATTTGGTCTCCCACTTTTTGTTCCTTCTACCTCTGACACATATATCCTCTTTGTCAATCTTTCCTCACTCATTCTCTCCATGTGTCCAAACCATTTCAACACACCCTCTTCTGCTCTCTCAACCACACTTTTTTTTTTACCACACATCTCTCTTACCCTTTCATTCCTCATTCAATCAAACCACCTCACACCTATTATTGTCCCCAAACATTTCATTTCCAACACATCCATCCTCCTCCATGCAACCCTATCTATAGCCCATGCCTCGCAACCATATAACATTGTTGGAACCTCTATACCTTCAAACATATGCATTTTTGCTCTCCAAGATAACGTTCTCACCTTCCACACATTCTTCAATGCTCCCAGAACCTTCGCACCCTCCCCACCCTGTGACTCACATACGCTTCCGTGGTTTCATTTGCTGCTAAATCCTCTCCAAGATATCTAAAACACTTCACTTCCTCCAGTTTTTCTCCAATCAAACATCCTAATTGACTTGTCCCTCAACCCTACTGAGCCTAATAACCTTGCTCTTATTCATATTTACCTCTCAACTTTCTCTTTTCACACATTTTCCAAACTCAGTCACCCATCTCTGCAGTGTCTCACCTGAATCAACCACTATAGCTGTATCATCAGTGAACAACAACTGACTCACTTCCCAGGCCCTTCATCCACAACAGACAGCATATTCACCCCTCTCCAAAATTCTTGGATTTCCCACCCTAACTACACCATCCATAAACAAATTAAACAACCATGGGGATATCACACACCCCTGCCGCAAACCGACATTCACTGGAATCAATCACTCTCCTCTCTTCCTACTTGTACACATGCCTTACATCCTTGGTAAAACTTTTCACTGCTTCTAGCAACTTACCTCCCACACCATATATTCTTAAAACCTTCCACCAAGCATCTCTATCAACCCTGTCATATGCCTTCTCCAGATCCATAAATGCTACATACATATCCATCTGTTTTTCTAAGTATTTCTTGCATACATTCTTCAAAGCAAACACCTGATCCACACATCCTCTACCACTTCAGAAACTACAGTGCTCTTCCCCAATCTGATGCTCTGTACATGCCTTCACCTTCTCAATCAATACCCTCCCACATAATTTCCCAGGAATGCTCAAAAAACTTGTGCCTCTGTAGTTTGAACACTCACCTTTATCCCTTCTGTCTTTATACAATTGCACTATGCATACATTCTGCCAATCAACAATACAGTTACCCCCTTTTTTAATAAATTCCACTGCAATACCATCTAAACCCGTCGCCTTGCTGGCTTTCATCTTCCGCAAAACTTTCACTACGTCTTCTCTCTTTACCAAATCATTCTCCGTGACCTTCTCACTTTGCACACCACCCCAACCAAAGCACCCTATATATACCAGTCTATCATCAAAGACATTCAAGAGACAAAGAGTGGCCCATCTACTCATATACATACAAACACACATACACATACATATCAACATATACATACACGTAAATATTCATACTTACTTACCTTCGTCCATTCCTGGTGCTACCCCGCCCCACAGGAAACAGCATTGCTACCCCCTACTTCAGCGAGGTAGTGCCAGGAAAACAGACAAAAAAGGCCACATTCGTTCACACTGTCTCTAGATGTCATGTATAATGCATCAAAATCACAGCTCCCTATCTATATCCAGGACCCACAGACCTTTCCATGGTTTACTCCAGACGTTTCACATGCCCTGGTTCAATCCATTGACAGCTTGTCGACCCCAGTATATCACATAGTTCCAGTTCACTTTATTCACATATATTCTATTATACTTGATCACTGTTTCCTGTGTCAGTGAGGTAGAACCAGGAAACAGACAAAGAATGGCCCATCCACTCATATACACACACACACACACACACACACATATATTTATTCATCTATTATACTTTATCAATGTCTCCTGCGTTAGCGAGGTAGCGCAAGGAAACAGACAAAAGAATGGCCCAACCCACCCACATACACGTATATACATACACGTCCACACATGCACATATACATACTTATACATCTCAACGTATACATATATATACACACACACAGACATATACATATATATCCACGTACATAATTCGTACTGTCTGACCTTATTCATTCCCGTCACCATCCCACCACACATGAAATGACAACCCCCTCCCATCGCATATGCGTGTGGTAGCACTAGGAAAAGACAACAAAGGCCACATTCGTTCACACTCAGTCTCTAGCTGTCATGTATAATGCACTGAAACCACAGCTCCCTTTCCACATCCAGGCCCCACAAAACATGGTTTACCCCAGTTGCTTCACATGCCCTGGTTTAATCCACTGATAGCACGTCGGCCCTGGTATAACATATCGTTCTAATTCACTCTATTCCTTGCACGCCTTTCACCCTCCTGCATGTTCAGGCCCCGATCACTCAAAATCTCTTTCACTCCATCTTTCCACCTCCAATTTGGTCTCCCACTTCTCCTCATTCCCTCCACCTCTGACACATATATCCTCTTTGTCAATCTTTCCTCACTCATTCTCCCCATGTGACCAAGCCATTTCAAAATGCCCTCTTCTGCTCTCTCAGCCACACTCTTTTTATTACCACACATCTCTCTTACCCTTTCATTACTTACTCAGTCAAACCACCTCACACCACATATTGTCCTCAAACATCTCATTTCCAGCCCATCCACCCTCCTCCGCACAACTCTATTTATAGCCCATGCCTCGCAACCATATAACACTGTTCAAACCACTATTCCTTCAAACATACCCATTTTTGCTTTCCGAGATAATGTTCTCGATTCTACACATTTTTCAACACTCCCAGAACTTTCGCCCCCTCCCCCACCCTATGACTCACTTCAGCTTCCATGGTTCCATCTGTTGCCAAATCCACTCCCAGATATCTAAAACACTTCACTTCCTCCAGTTTTTCTCCATTTAAACTTACCTCCCAGTTGACTTGACCCTCAACCCTACTGTACCTAATAACCTTGCTCTTATTCACATTTACTCTCAGCTTTCTTCTTTCACACACTTTTCCAAACTCAGTCACCACCTTCTGCAGTTTCTCATCCGAATCAGCCACCAATGTTGTATCATCAGCGAACAACAACTGACTCACTTCCCAAGCTCTCTCATCCACACCAGACTGCATACTTGCCCCTCTCTCCAAAAGTCTTGCATTCACCTCCCTAACAACCCCATCCATAAACAAATTAAACAACCATGGAGACATCACGCACTCCTGCCACAAACCGACATTCACCGAGAACCAATTACTTTCCTCTCTTCCTACTCGTACACCTGCCTTACATCCTCGTTAAAAACTTTTCACTGCTTCTAACAACTTGCCTCACACACCATATATTCTTAATATCTTCTACAGAGCATCTCTATAAACTCTATCATATGCCTTCTCCAAATCCATAAATGCTACATACAAATCCATTTGATTTTCTAAGTATTTCTCACATACATTCTCCAAAGCAAACACCTGGTCCACACATCCTCTACCACTTCTGAAGCCACACTGCTTTTCCCCAGTCTGATATATATATAAATGCCCATACACGTACATTTATCTATATTTATTCATTATACTAAACAGCCGTCTCCCGTGTTAGCAAGGTAGTGCAAGGAAACGGACAAGGATTGGACCAACCCACCCACATATACATGCATATACATAAATGCCCACACACGCACATATATATATATACATACACAGACATATACATATATAAACATGCATATATCCATACTGAGGATTGGCGGAATGCGTGCATAGTGCCATTGTACAAAGGCAAAGGGGATAAGAGTGAGTGCTCAAATTACAGAGGTATAAGTTTGTTGAGTATTCCTGGTAAATTATATGGGAGGGTATTGATTGAGAGGGTGAAGGCATGTACAGAGCATCAGATTGGGGAAGAGCAGTGCGGTTTCAGAAGTGGTAGAGGATGTGTGGATCAGGTGTTTGCTTTGAAGAATGTATGTGAGAAATACTTAGAAAAGCAAATGGATTTGTATGTAGCATTTATGGATCTGGAGAAGGCATATGATAGAGTTGATAGAGATGCTCTGTGGAAGGTATTAAGAATATATGGTGTGGGAGGAAAGTTGTTAGAAGCAGTGAAAAGTTTTTATCGAGGATGTAAGGCATGTGTACGTGTAGGAAGAGAGGAAAGTGATTGGTTCTCAGTGAATGTAGGTTTGCGGCAGGGGTGTGTGATGTCTCCATGGTTGTTTAATTTGTTTATGGATGGGGTTGTTAGGGAGGTAAATGCAAGAGTTTTGGAAAGAGGGGCAAGTATGAAGTCTGTTGGGGATGAGAGAGCTTGGGAAGTGAGTCAGTTGTTGTTCGCTGATGATACAGCGCTGGTGGCTGATTCATGTGAGAAACTGCAGAAGCTGGTGACTGAGTTTGGTAAAGTGTGTGGAAGAAGAAAGTTAAGAATAAATGTGAATAAGAGCAAGGTTATTAGGTACAGTAGGGGTGAGGGTCAAGTCAATTGGGAGGTGAGTTTGAATGGAGAAAAACTGGAGGAAGTGAAGTGTTTTAGATATCTGGGAGTGGATCTGTCAGCGGATGGAACCATGGAAGCGGAAGTGGATCATAGGGTGGGGGAGGGGGCGAAAATTTTGGGAGCCTTGAAAAATGTGTGGAAGTCGAGAACATTATCTCGGAAAGCAAAAATGGGTATGTTTGAAGGAATAGTGGTTCCAACAATGTTGTATGGTTGCGAGGCGTGGGCTATGGATAGAGATGTGCGCAGGAGGATGGATGTGCTGGAAATGAGATGTTTGAGGAAAATGTGTGGTGTGAGGTGGTTTGATCGAGTAAGTAACGTGAGGGTAAGAAAGATGTGTGGAAATAAAAAGAGCGTGGTTGAGAGAGCAGAAGAGGGTGTTTTGAAATGGTTTGGGCACATGGAGAGAATGAGTGAGGAAAGATTGACCAAGAGGATATATGTGTCGGAGGTGGAGGGAACGAGGAGAAGAGGGAGACCAAATTGGAGGTGGAAAGATGGAGTGAAAAAGATTTTGTGTGATCGGGGCCTGAACATGTAGGAGGGTGAAAGGAGGGCAAGGAATAGAGTGAATTGGAGCGATGTGGTATACAGGGGTTGACGTGCTGTCAGTGGATTGAATCAAGGCATGTGAAGCGTCTGGGGTGAACCATGGAAGGCTGTGTAGGTGTGTATATTTGCGTGTGTGGACGTGTGTATGTACATGTGTATGGGGGGGGGGGTTGGGCCATTTCTTTCGTCTGTTTCCTTGCGCTACCTCGCAAACGCGGGAGACAGCGACAAAGTATAAAAAAAAAAAAAAAAAAAAATATCCATACTTGCTGCTTTCATCCATTCCCGTCGCCACCCCGCCACACAAAATAGCATCCCGCCCCTCCAGCAAGGTAGCACCTGGAACAGACAGAAAAGGCCACATTCGTTCACATTCAGCCTCTAGCTGTCATGTTTAATGCACTGAAGCCACAGCTCCCTTTCCACATCCAGGCCCCATAGACCTTTCAGTGACACGTACATATACATATCAACATATACATATATACACATGTATATATTCATCCTTGCTTGCCTTCATCCATTCCTGATGTCATCCTGCCCCACAGGAAACAGCATTGCCACCCCTGCCCCAGCAAGGTAGTGCTAGGAAACAAACGAAAAAAGGCCACATCTGCTCACACTCAGTCTCTAGCAGTCATGTGTAATGTACTGAAACCACAGCTCCTTATCTACATCCAGGCCCCACAGACCTATCTATGGTCTACATCCAGACCCCACAGACCTATCTATGGTTTACCCCAGATGCTTCACATGCCCTGGTTATGTTCACTGACAGCACAATGACCACAGTAGACCAGATTGTTCCAGTTCATGCCTCACCTTCCTGCTTGTTCAGACCCCTATTGCCCAAAATCTTTTTCACTTATAGAAAATGCTTACTTATTCTTGGATTTAGCATAAACAAGAATTTTCTATGGGTTTTGAAGCTTTTTTTTCCCTTTTTTTAAATTCTAGTAAAAAAGATATGGTTATTGGATTATCATTAACTTCCAATAATTCGGTATCAAAATTATCAATTCTATATTTTATTTTATTCTACTTTGTTGCTGTTTCCTGTGTCAGTGAGGAAGCACCAGGAAGCAAACGAAGAATGGCCCATCCACTCATATACTTATATATATACATAAATGCCCATACACACACAAATACATATCAACATATATATACACAGACATATACATATATACACATGTACACATTCATGTTTGCCTTCATTCATTCCTGTCGCTACCCCACCCCACAGGAAGCAGCATCGTTACCCCCCCGCTCCAGTGAGGAAGCACCAAGAAAACAGACAAAAAGGCCACATTTGTTCACACTCAGTCTCTAGCTGTCATGTGTAATGCACTGAAACCACAGCTCCCTATCCACATCCAGGCCCCACACACCTTTCATTGGTTTACGCCAGATTATTGTTCTGTAAGTTAATTTTTAGTTATCGGTGCCCAACACTGGTGATAATAAGGGAGGGGTGTGAATCTAGCTTCCCTCCAGTCCTACTGACTCTTTGTCATCTTCCTAGACAAGAGTAACTGTCTTTCTCTTGTTTCCTAGTTTAAAAATCAAGTATCAAACTTGATTATTCAGTTTGCCCAATAATTCATCTAGCGTACAGGTACACCATCAATTTTCCGGCAATAGATGGTTCGGCACCTCTTTTAGTCAGGACAAAATTACGTAAGAAAACTTGAAATTATCACAGCCACCAGACTAATTTACTGGGCAGTCACAGATGGCGTTGTGTGTAGGGCACACTTATTTACATTCTTTACACTGCACTCATTGGTGGTGATACTACAATTCTGTGAGATTCTTAGCTTATTTTGCTTAAATTCAACCCTAGCTATGGCTTCTAAGACATATGTGTGTCAGTCTTGGTGTCAAACGTAAACACCAGTCCATGTTGATCCAAGATAAAGTGGACCTGTAGAAAAAATGGACCGTGGTGTTTCGGTGCATAAGCTGCGTGACACCTACAGTATTGGTTCATCAACTATTTATGATATAAAGAAGCAAAGGGAGAAAATATTGAAATTCTATGCAACAGCGATTCCAAGAGGCAAATGATGATTAGAAATACTGTGAAAGATGGTAAGAGTGCTGAGCACGATTAAGTGATGATGGAAGGTTCCAACAGCATCAGAGTGATGGAGTGGACTTGTCAGGTATTATGATAATGGACCAGGCAAAGTTGCTCCATAAAGAACTTAAATTACAGCATGAGCTTGACTATAGTGAAGGATGGCTTCAAAGATTCAAGAATCATCATGGAAAATTCATGAATAAAATGTGTCTGCAAACCACAAAGAAGCTGCTGAGTATGTGGGCGAATTTGCGAAACATAGCTAACAAGCACCTCCATCCTGAGCAGGTGTATAATGCATACAAAACTGCATTATTCTGGTGATGCACACCTAGGAAAACACTAACAACAGAAAATGAAGAAGACCCCACAGGATTCAAACAGGGGTGTATCTAGGGGAAATAGCACCTATGGCAAGCACTGAAATTGCACCCGTTGAAACGTATGACACCAATATTTTTCATTTTTATTGCCTCCGCCAAGATTATGTTTTTACCGGCATTTGTTTTTTGTCTGTGAGCAACTTTCAACAAAAGTTATGAACAAATTTCGATGACATTTTCAGGGAAAGTCAGAAATGACACAAGGACCAATTTATTAGATTTTAGGAGTAATCCAAATCATTGTCTGGATCCAGGACACCATTACGGAAATATCAATTTTTGTGCATAACTATTGAATTAATAATACCAATGTGATTTCAAATGCCAAAGATATGTTTTCATGGTCAAGAAATCTAAATCTTTAAGATCCGAATCATTGTCTGGATCCAGGGTGCCATTACGCCACTGGTAACCCCCTTCAAGTGGCGTCCTGGACACCTGCCCTAACCGCCATACCCTAGATATGCCACTGGATTCAAACAATCTACGGACAGACTTACCATCTTAGGGTGCTTAAACATTTGATATTTGTTTAATTTAAATTTCTAGCAGTCCATGGTATAATTTAGACACATGGGAGATGTATAATTAGTGGGTTGGAGGTGTGTTGATGAATCATTATTACGTGATCACGGTTGGTCCGGCAAAATGGTTAATCCAACAAGGCTTTGGAACCAAGAGTGCTGGAAAATCGGTGGTGTACCTATACTAACACAGTGCTCAAGATAATAATGAATAATTTGTGATAATTTGTGCCACCTGGAGAACTCAACAAAGCAAGAGTTTTTATGAAATGATGGTAAAACTAAAACAAATTCAAACACTGAGATTTGGGTGTAGGTGTCGGTGAAAAAATCAGCTAATCATTCTATCTTTATCATTTTACTTGAAAGTGTCCTAACCCATAGTTTGTTTAATGAAACAAGAAAAACAATTATCTTTGATCTACATCATGCAACATAACTCACCCTTTCCATTTTGCACAGTAATGCTAATCATTACATAAGACTAACAATACCATTCATACACAAAACTCTTATTCTGCAAATCAAAAATCATTCTCCTGGAGTCTTTACCTAGAACACACCTAGCTGAAAAAAATAACTGTCTTCGCTGCATCTGTGCATCACTTTTGAACATCTGCATTTCTCTTTCTTTTTCGAATTTCCAAATTTTACTGTTTCTCATGTATAGCTTCCCTGGCAGCATTTCATACTTTCATAATATTTCTTAATACAAACAGAAGGCATATGATAGAGTTGATAGAGATGCTTTGTGGAAGGTATTAAGAATATATGGTGTGGGAGGCAGGTTGTTAGAAGCAGTGAAAAGTTTTTATCGAGGATGTAAGGCATGTGTACGTGTAGGAAGAGAGGAAAGTGATTGGTTCTCAGTGAATGTAGGTTTGCGGCAGGGGTGTGTGATGTCTCCATGGTTGTTTAATTTGTTTATGGATGGGGTTGTTAGGGAGGTGAATGCAAGAGTTTTGGAAAGAGGGGCAAGTATGAAGTCTGTTGTGGATGAGAGGAGCTTGGGAAGTGAGTCAGTTGTTGTTCGCTGATGATACAGCGCTGGTGGCTGATTCATGTGAGAAACTGCAGAAGCTGGTGACTGAGTTTGGTAAAGTGTGTGAAAGGAGAAAGTTAAGAGTAAATGTGAATAAGAGCAAGGTTATTAGGTACAGTAGGGTTGAGGGTCAAGTCAATTGGGAGGTAAGTTTGAATGCAGAAAAACTGGAGGAAGTAAAGTGTTTTAGATATCTGGGAGTGGATCTGGCAGCGGATGGAACCATGGAAGCGGAAGTGGATCTTAGGGTCAGGGAGGGGGCGAAAATCCTGGGAGCCTTGAAGAATGTGTGGAAGTCGAGAACATTATCTCGGAAAGCAAAAATGGGTATGTTTGAAGGAATAGTGGTTCCAACAATGTTGTATGGTTGCGAGGTGTGGGCTATGGATAGAGTTGTGCGCAGGAGGGTGGATGTGCTGGAAATGAGATGTTTGAGGACAATGTGTGGTGTGAGGTGGTTTGATCGAGTAAGTAACGTAAGGGTAAGAGAGATGTGTGGAAATAAAAAGAGCGTGGTTGAGAGAGCAGAAGAGGGTGTTTTGAAATGGTTTGGGCACATGGAGAGAATGAGTGAGGAAAGATTGACCAAGAGGATATATGTGTCGGAGGTGGAGGGAACGAGGAGAAGTGGGAGACCAAATTGGAGGTGGAAAGATGGAGTGAAAAAGATTTTGTGTGATCGGGGCCTGAACATGCAGGAGGGTGAAAGGAGGGCAAGGAATAGAGTGAATTGGATTGATGTGGTATACCGGGGTTGACGTGCTGTCAGTGGATTGAATCAGGGCATGTGAAGCGTCTGGGGTAAACCATGGAAAGCCGTGTAGGTATGTATATTTGCATGTGTGGACGTGTATGTATATACATGTGTATGGGGGTGGGTTGGGCCATTTCTTTCGTCTGTTTCCTTGTGCTACCTCGCAAACGCGGGAGACAGCGACAAAAAAAAAAAAAAAATTGTCAATGCTTTACTTCTCCTAGAGTCAATGTAACAAACATATATCATCATATGATTCTGAATGTACAGATTTCTTGAGGTAGTACCTACAAGTGAGCCTTGTTCTCAGGTGTGGCCTAAGTTAATGTGTTACAGATGATCAAAAATATAAATGGAATACACTAGAATACATTACCTTCAAATTTGTTACATGAGCTATCATGTAAGTAAGGAGAGCATAGCTGGCTATGTTGAAAGGAACTCCCAAACCCATATCTGCAGAACGCTGATAGAGCTGACAAGAAAGTTCCTTGTTCGCAACATAAAACTGGCAGAGACAGTGGCAAGGTGGAAGGGCCATCTTTGGTAAATCAAAGGCATTCCAAGCACACATGATAATGCGACGGTCATCAGGATTGTTCTTAATAGTGTTGATTACCTGCCGTGAGATATTCTAAGTTAAACTTTTTTAATACAAGAATATACTGCAGGCTAAGAATGCAATATGTCATTTTTTCTCAAGATGGTGACCTGTCTTCCCACATAATCCACAATGCACCCAGGACCTTTATCCCCTCACCTTTCACTTCAGCTCCTATACTTCCCTTTGCTGCCATGTCCACATCAGGTATCATAAAAACTCCACTTCCTCAAGGTTCTCTCAAACAAACCTGCCATTCTACCCTAATAAACCTCATAACTTCTATTTTATTCACATCAGTTTTCAACTTCCTCCTTTCACACAGTCTCCTATATTTAGACATCAGCTTCTGCAGTCTCTCAGTCAATTCTACCACTAGAGCTGTGTCATCATCAAACAATAACCAACTCACCTTCCAAGCAAATCCCCACCCCTAGCAGTGGCCTGCATACTTTAGCCCTAACCCTATATCCACGACTTCAATACTTACTTCCCTCACCACACTACCCATAAAGAATAAGCAGCCACAGAGACATCATATACCCATGACACTGGCCCACTTTCACCCAGAGCCACTCACCATTTTCTCTTCCTAAGAGTGCCTTAGCCTCTCAATAAAAATTCCTCACTGCTTCTAGCAGCTTCCCTCCTTCAGCAAGGAGTCTTTGTCAAACCTATTGTGCACTTTCTCCTGATCCATAAATGCCACTTGCAGTTACCTCTCTTCCTCTATATATTTCTCATGCAAATTCTTCATTGTAAACACCTGATCCACATATCCTCAATCAGTCCTAAAGCCACACTGCTTCTCCCTGAATTTTATCTGTGCATGCCACCAACCTCTCACTTACCGCTCTCCCATACAACTTACCAAGTTTGCTCAAGACATATACAGTACCTTTGTAATGACTCACTTCCGCTTCCATGGTTCTTTCACTACTAAGCCCACTCCCATATATCTAAAATACTTCACTTCCTCCAATATAATTACTATAATCATTCATATTATTATCAACATTACCAACATTATTATCATTACTGTTAGTATCATTACTTTCACATCTGTTAGCCACTTGTTAGTGCGGGTAGCACCAGGAAAAGATGAAAAAAAGGCTTCACTTACTCAATTTCATTCCCTAACAGTCATGTGTAATGCAATCAAACCACATCCCTTATTCACAACCAGACCCCACAGACCTTTCCATGCTTTCCCGCAGCTTTGTATACACTGGTTCAGTCCACTGATAGAACATCATCCCCTATATGCCACACTGCTCCAGTTCACTCTATCCCATGCACACCTTTCAAACTCCTGCACGTTCAGGCCCTAGGCATTCAAAATCTCAATCCATCCTTCCATCCCCAATTCAGTCTCTCCCTTGTCCTTGACCCCTCCACTTTTGACACATATACCCTCTTCCTCAGCCTCAACTCTCCTATCTCATGTCCAAATCATTTTAGCATATCATCTTCAGCTCTCTCAACCGTACTCTTCTTATTGCCACACCTTTCTCTTATCTTGTCATTTCTTACTCTAACAACTTTCCTCACTAAATATTGTCCTTAAAATTTCATTTCCAACTAACTCATTCACCCTCTTCTGTATATTCCCAAGTGTAGACCATGCCATTCATAGGACTGCTATACTTCAAATATAATCATTTTGCCCTCTGATAGTGACCTAGTCCCACACATTCCTCAATGCTCCTCACCCACACTATGACTCACCTCAACTTACACGGTGTCATTTGCTTCCATGTCAGCTCTAAGATATCTAAAGCACTTCAAGTTCTCCAAATTTTCTCCATTCAAACTCACACCCCAAATAAATTGTCTCTTTGCACAGCTAAACCTAATAGCCTTGCTTTTATTCACATTTATCAATCTGTCTATCTATCAATATAATTGATACCTATTCCATACTGGAACTCCCTCAAGGAGATGGCCAAGGGAATAGATTTACCATAACTAGTGAACTCCAAAGTCACTTCTTCACCTTTAGAGCCTCACCCTTTACAGGCCACTGGCAGCGGACAAGTCTAATGTTTGCAGAGGCTCCAACCTACTGACTGCTAATACCTAATGCTCCTGCTCCGGCCATTTTGCCAAAAGGCAGGGCTCTAGCATGTATCACTCACCACGGGAAAATCTAAAGTTACAAAGAATGAGCTGCATAAGTTAAATGCTGTCAAGAGTTATGTATGAGAAGGAGAGTTTGTATGTTTGCTGACAGAATACCAGTAGTCCATGTGTGTGTGCTGCAGAAAGAAAACACAGCTACCTAAGTCAGAGAAGTGCAACTTGACACCCACCTTGCTGCTGGCTTGTTACGCATCTGTCACTAACCCTTCTGATACCCAGGCAGGTAGTACTCGTAACATACCTCCCTGGTTGCTGGTTACCTACCAAGTACAACCTATGTATTCACATTTACCCTCAACATTTTCCTTTCACACTCACTCCCAAACTTGGCCAACAACTTCTGTAGTTTCACACTCAAATCTGCCATCAGCATTATATTATCATTATTATGTAACCCTAGGACCCTTTTATGGGACAACTGCTGCTTCAAGGCTGCATTCCACACAAGGATAGGGAAATGACAGACTCCTTTGGAGTGAAAAACTTACTGTCTAACGACAATCATAAAGCTTCATCTATGGTGACTTCTGACTCGCAGTGTAACAATATGCAGGCAGGAGAAGTCCCATCACATCTCTAAATCATATATAGAGCATAAGCATATAAGTGATTTAATTACAAAATGACTTCAGACCTGTTGAAGTTGATCAACACCCTGACCAGAATAATCAGAATGCATGTTTGTGTAAGCTGCCCCAAAGTGACGCCACTGGAAGCCATATACAGGTCCTAAGTCACCTTCCTCCCTGTCTGTAAATCCCATTTTCTCAAGAAATTCTTTAGAGGAGTTTCCATCCCAAATATGAATATCTTTCTCCTGGAGTTCCTTGGCATTAGTGGATCCTCTAATAAACCAAAGTAGTTCTTCCACAACACCTCGCCAGAAGACTCGTTTTGTGGTAAGCAGTGGGATGATATCTGTCAGAGAAAGGCATCAAGATTATAAAATACCTTTGGATCTTTTTTATGCAAAACTGATTCTTTTAGACTACAGAAGCATAAAATAATTTACAAAGTTTTCAAAAAAATGGAGATGAACATAAGATATGAATTTCGTACTATTCTCTGTTCAACGTCAACAGAATAAATAATCATTCTATAAAATCAAACAGCATAGATAAGTCTACAATTAATGGAATATTACAAATTAAAAATGCAGACTAAACCTCTTAACACTGGACAGTCAGGAACCAAGTGCAAGTACTATACCCAAAGTCTGTTCCTCTCAATGTGGCTTAAGGGGGTATTTGAACTTTCCTCCTATATGTATTACCTCATATGTATGGATGGTTTCTGCAGAGGAATGCATCTAATCAGGAGGTGTACAAGAGAAAGCAGCTGAAGGTTAAGTTGACAAATACAAACTGGATTAGGTAGTCTCAGACTACTTACAGGAGGATAAGAAAGTGTTTTGGGAAGCGGTGAATAGTGTGTGTACATAAAAAATGCAAATCAGAGTGGCACTGAGAGAGCAGATGGGGAAGTGGTGACAAGAAAAGAAAAGGTTAAAAAAGGTTAAAACAAGGACTGAGTTTTCTCAAAAACTGCTGAATATGTTCTTTGAAAAATGTTTGGAACTAGGTGTACAAAGAGCAATAGAATCATGGGAAATAGTTTGGTGAAGTTAAGAGGTAGCGAAAGCCAAGGTTAATGTGAAGATTTTCCTGCAGTTAGCATTACGCACAAGCCCTGCCTTTTGGCAAAATGTTAACTGCAATAGAGAGAAGAGGTGCGTAGGAACAGTAGACTGGAACATTAGGTAGAACATCAGGTAGAAGAAATAGGAAGGAACATGAGATGGAAGCTTTAGATTGAAGCAGTACATTGGAACATGAATAAGTAATGAAAGGGTATGAGAGATATGTGGTAATGAAAAGAGTGTAGCTGAGAGAGCAGAAGAGGGTGTGTCGAAATGGTTTGGAGATATGGAGAGACTGATTAAGGAAAGGTTGACAAAGAGGATACATGTGTCAGAAGGGGAGGGAACAAGGAGATACAGGAAACCGTTGTGTATAATTGTGTATAAAAGACTGTGTATTTTAATTCACTGGAGATTATTATACTCAAAAATTTGGTGTGGCAATGGGTAACCCTCTTTCACCTGTACTAAGTAATCTTTATATTGAATTTTTTGAAACAAAATTACAAAAGGATATCTTACCTTCTCATAGAAATCAAGTATAATAAATATAAATAATATGTACTGCGTCAACGAGCAGTCAATGGACTGAACCAGGGCGTGTGAAACATATGGGGTAAACCATAGAAAGATCTGAAGGGCCTGGACGTGGATAGGGAGCTGTGGTTTCGGTCCATTACACATTACAGCTAGAGACTGATTGTGAACGAATGTGGCCTTTTTGGCTGTTTTTCCCTGGTGCTACCTTACTGAAGCAGGGGCTAGCGATGCTGTTTCCTGTGAGGCAGGATAGCGCCAGGAATGGATGAAGGCAAGCAAGTATGAATAAATACATGTGTATATATACGTAAGTGTATGTATATGTAATTATATGTGTGTGTGTGTATGGGAGCTTATGTATATATATTTCTGCTTATATGAGATGATGAGCCATTCTTCATGTTTCCTGGCACTAACTCACCAAGGCGGGAAACAGCAATCTAGTATAATAAAATAAATAAATATACGTCAGTTTGTGGCAGGGATGTGTGATGTCCACATGGTTGTTTAACTTGCTTATGAATGGAGAGGGGCAAGTATGCAGTCTGTTGGGGATGAGAGGGCCTGGGAAGTGAGTCAGTTGTTGTTTGCTGATGATACAGCTCTAGTGGCTGATTTGTGTGAGAAACTGCAGAAGTTAGTGACTGAGTTTGAAAAAGTGTATAAAACGGGAAAGTTGAGAGTACATGTGAATAAGAGCAAGGTTATTAGGTTCAGTATGGATAAGGGTCAAGTTAATTGGGATGTAAGTTTGAATGGAGAAAAATTGGAGGAAGTGAAGTGTTTTAGATATCTGGAAAAGGACTTAGCAGTGGATGGAACCATGGAAGCAGAAATGAGTCACAGGGTGGGGGAGGGAGCGAAGGTTCTGGGAGTGATGAAGAATGTGTGGAAAAAGAGAATGTTATCTCAGAGAGCAAAAATGGGTATGATTGAAGGAATAGTAATTCTAACAATGTCGTATGGTTGCAAGGCACGGGCTATAGATACGGGTGTACAGAGGAGGGTAATTGTGTTAGAAATGAAATGTTTGAGGTCAATACATGGTGCGAGGTGATTTGATCGAGTAAGTAAAGAAAGGGTAAGAGAGATGTCTGGAGATAAAAAAAAAGTGTGGTTGAGAGAGCAGAAGAGGGTGTGTTGAAATGGTGTGGACATATGGAGAAATGAGTAAGGAAAGATTGACAAAGAGGATATATGTGCCAGGGGAGTACGGAACAAAGAGGAGACCAAATTGGAGGTAGAAGGATGGAGTGAAAAAGATTTTGAGTGATTGGGGCGTGAACATACAGGAGGGTGAGAGGTGTGCAAGGAATAGAGTGAATTGGAACGATGTGGTATACTGGGGTATACATACCTATACATTTAAACAAATACATACATATACATACACAGACATATACATATATACCCATGTACGTATTCATACTTACTGCCTTCATCCATTCCCGTCACCACCCCTGCCACACATGAAATGGCACCCCTCTCCCCCCTCACACATGCAAGGTAGCGCTAGGAAAAAACAAAGGCCACATTCGTTCACACTCAGTCTCTAGCTGTCATGTGTAATGCACAGAAACCACAGCTCCCTTGCCACATCCAGGCCCCACAAAACTTTCCATGGTTTACCCCAAATGCTTCACATGCCCTGGTTCAATCCAATGACAGCACATCGACCCCAGTATACCACATCATTCCAATTCACTCTATTCCTTGCAAGCATTTCACCTTTCTGTATGCTCAGGCCCCAATCACTCAAAATCTTTTTCACTCCATCCTTCCACCTCAAATTTGGTCTCCCAATTCTCTTCATTCCCTCTACCTCTAACACATACATCCTCTTTATCAATCTTTCCTCGCTCATTCTCTCCATGTGACCAAACCATTTCAATACACGCTCTTTTGGTCTCTCAACCACTCTTTATTACCACACATCTCCCTTACCCTTTCATTGCTTACTTGATCAAACCACCTCACACCACATATTGTCCTTAAACTTCTCATTTCCAACACATCCACCCTCCTCCACACAACCCTATCTATAGCCCATGCCTCACAACTATATAACATTGTTGGAACAACTATTCCTTCAAACAGTCCCTATTTTTGCTCCCCGAGATAATGTTCCCACCTTCCACACATTCTTCCATGCAATATTTTCAAATATTTGCAAAAACTACCAACTTACCATCCCTGAGAGAGAACCTCATTTGTGCACCAAACAAAGAAATGGTGCCTGTGCCAGTCCTGTCTCCCTTCTTGTTACCCTTTCTCATTATTGTTCTGATCAGATCCAAATACTGAAGCTCATCATGCTTTTCAGTCTGCAATGCAAGATCTATTTTAGTATTTACGCATTTCAATACAAATGTATCTTAAACCACTATGTGGGAAAAAACTTTTTTGTAAGTGAAATAACACTCAGACCAAATATTTCTTATACTTGATTGCCATTTCCTGCATCAGCAAGGTAGCCAGGAAACAATAAGAATGGCCCATCCACTCACTCACATATATATACATAAACACCCATGCATGCATATATACATACATATACATATCAACATATACACATATATATTCACAGACATATACATATATACACATTTACATATTCATACTTACTTGCATTCATCCATTCCTGGTGCTACCCCACCCCACAGGAAACAGCATCACTACCCCCTGCTTCAGCAAGGTAGTGCCAGGAAAACAGACAAAGGCCACATTCATTCACATTCAGCTTGTAGCTGTCATGTGTAATGCACCAAAACCACAGCTCCCTATCCACATCCAGGCCCCAAAGACCTTTCCATGGTTTACCCCAGAAGTCTCGCATGCCATGGTTCAATACACTAACAGCACGTTGACCCTGGTACCCCACATGATTCCAGTTCACTCTAGTCCTTGCACGCATCTTATCCTCCTGTATGTTCAGGCCCCGATTGCTCAAAATCTTTTACACTCCATCCTTCCACCTCCAATTTGGTCTCCTGCTTCTACTTGATCCCTCCACCTCTGACATATATCCCCTTTGTCAACCTTTCCTTACTCATTCTCTCCATATGTCCATTTCAACAAACCCCCTTATGCTCTCTCAACCACATTCTTTTACTTCTACATATCCCTCTTACCCTTTCATTTCTTACTCAATCAAACCACTTCACACCATGTATTGTCTTCAAACATTTCATTTTCAGCACATCCACCCTTTTCCATACAATCCTATCTGTAGCCCATGCCTTGCAACCATATAATATTGTTAGAACTATTATTCCTTCAAACATATCCATTTTTGCTCAAGATAACGGTCTCTCCCACACATTTTTCATCGCTCCTAGAACCTTTGTCCCCAACCCTATGACTCATTTCTGCTTTCATGGTTTAATTTACCATAAAAATAAAAACAAATAATAATTGGAATACATTAATATAATGTCTTTATTATCAAGCATACACTTAAAGAGTAGCATAAATAATGAATGCTTTGATGCATCACTTAAGGCATGTCACAAACTCACAGAACATATCAAACTGCAAACTAGGTGATACTGGACTAGGAGTTAATGGAATCCATGTGAATGGGGTTCCACCACAAAGGAAATGTCACCTTCATCAAGATTAAATCATTATGAATGAATGAAAGGGAATTCAATCTCATAAAGGAACTCTATGCCAAAGAGGTTTGAGTCCATTACATCCCTGAAAGGAAATTAAGGACTCCTTTGGAGCAATCAGTTCCTCAGAGACCATACTCACTTTAGTCAACTGAAAATTTAGGTGAGTTTTCACTCATGTTTTAATGACAAGCAGACAGAATCCAGTAACTCCTATACAATGAAGCATTATTCTACATTCCTTATTTTGCATTTTTGTCATTCAATAAGTTAACATATAACTGAATCAAGTATCATCCAAACAAAATTAAGAATGTAACGATCATACACACCATAACTGGTACGTGCTGGAAATGTGGATATTCTATTGGAAATTTTGCTGACATTTATGCAAATAAGACAGGTTTCCAGTTCATGTTGATAACAAGGACCTTCAGTTACCTGATATAAGGATGTCAGTCTACCTGATATAGGGATAAGTTGGTCTACTTTATATGTAACCTATTCATAAAAACAAAAGAAAAACTGGGACACTTTGTGCTATACAGCGTACTTGCTCAGAACCATCTGTAGGACCACTAATGATGCCATTTACTTCACCATTCACTGCATCGTTTATTAAAGTCTTGGCTTTCTTCTCTTGGATCTTAGAAGTTGAAGTCAGTGTTTCCTCATTAGTAGCCATACTGAAATTTGGCTATGCTTCCTGAAAACAATATGCAAAAGCTATACATAATGTACAATAAAATGCAAACTCTCTTAAAAATCATTTGTAAAAATTACAAGGAAAAATCGAAATACTGGATTGTCATATCTGTGGGGATAGAAGAGAAAGAATGCAGTCCACATATCACTTATGTTCTGCAGAGGCATCAAAGAGGAATGAGAGTGAGGGGCTAGATATTATCCCCTCCTGTATTGCTTTTCAAAAGAAGGAACAAAGAAAGTAGCCAAGCGAGGATTTTTTTTCCTCTAAGGATCTGTGATCTGTTCTTCACACTACCTCGATCATGTGGCTAATGGTGAACATGTAGAAAAGAAAGAAGAGATCTGTAGGGATAATATTAGATACATTCAAAATAGATTATTCATGACAAAATCATCCTCTGCAACCATTACTGTACAATATATAGACTTCCTGTGACCACTTTCACAGGTTGGCCAGGGTCATACACATAGATTCGAATCCTGTTTGATGCATTTGGTCCGCAGTCAACCCAGATGTTCATCCACCCTAAACGGTCACTCAATAAAATGAGTGCCTGACTTTGGATTGAGTAATTACATATCTATTTATCATCTTATTTATATATTATACTTGATCGCCGTTTCCCACATCAGCGAGGTAGCACCAGGAAACAGACGAAGAATGGCCAATCCACTCATATACACATATATATAAATAAACACCCATACATGCATATACATACACATAAACAGACATGTTCGGGGCCTGAACATGCAGGAGGGTGAAAGGAGGGCAAGGAATAGAGTGAAATGGATCGATGTGCTGTCAGTGGACTGAATCAGGGCATGTGAAGCGTCTGGGGTAAACCATGGAAAGTTGTGTGGGGCCTGGATGTGGAAAGGGAGCTGTGGTTTCGGCCATTATTGCATGACAGCTAGAGACTGAGTGTGAACGAATGGGGCCTTTGTTGTCTTTTAATAGTGCTACCTCGCACACATGAGGGGGAGGGGGATGGTATTCCATGTGTGGCGAGGTGGCGATGGGAATGAATAAAGGCAGACAGTGTGAATTGTGTGCATGGGTATATATGTATGTGTCTGTGTGTGTATATATATGTGTACATTGAGATGTATAGGTATGTATATTTGCGTGTGTGGATGTGTATGTATATACATTGTGTATGGGGGTGGGTTGGGCCATTTCTTTCGTCTGTTTCCTTGCGCTACCTCGCAAACGCGGGAGACAGCGACAAAGCAAAATAAATAAATAAATATAAATGATTAAATAAATACATATATACACATGTACGTACTCATATTTGCTTGCCTTCATCCATTCCAGGCACTACCCTGCCCCACAGGATGCACCAAAACCACAGCTCTCTATCCACACCCAGGTACAACAGACCTTTTCATGGTTTACCCCAGACATTTCATATGCCCTGGTTCAGTCCACTGATAGCACGTCAACCCTGGTGTTCCACATCATTCCAATTCACTCTATTCCTTGCATGCCTCTCACGCTCCTGTATGTCCAGGCCCCGATCACTCAAAATCTTTTTCACTCCATCCTTCCACCTCCAATTTGGTCTCCCGCTTCTCCTTGTTCCCTCCACTTGACACATATCCTCTTTGTCAATCTTTCCTCACTCATTCTCTTCATATGTCCAAACCATTTCAACACATCCTTTTCTGCTCTCTCAACCACACTCTTTATATTTCCACACATCTGTATCATTTGAAAAATAATACAGGAAAGGAGGATTTCTAGCCACCTGCTCCTGCCACATTTAGTCGCCTTCTACGATATGCAAGGACTTTGTGGCAGTATTTTCTCCCCAATCCCTAGAAGTTGGTGAGTGAGTTTGGAAAAGTGTGTAAATGGTGAAAGTTGAAGTAAATATGGATAAAAGCAAGGTTATTAGGTTGAGCAGGATTGAGGGACAAGTTAGATGGGATGTTAGTTTGAATGGAGAAAAATTGGAGGAAGTGAAGTGTTTCAGATATCTGGGAGTGGACTTAGCAGTCAATGGAACCTTGGGAGTGGAAGTGAGTCATAGGGTGGGGGAGGGAGCAAAGATTCTAGTAGCAAAGAAAAATATGTGGAAAGAGAGAATGTTATCTTGGGGAGCAAAAATGGGTATGTTTGAAGGAATAGTGGTTCCAACAATGTTATATGGTTGCGATGCATGGGCTATATATAGGGTTGTACCGAGGAGGGTGGATGTGTTGGAAATTAAATGTTTTGAGGACAAGATGTGGTGGTGTGAGATGGTTTGATCGAGTGATAAATGAAAGAGTAACAGAGATGTGTTGTAATAAAAAGAGTGTGGTTGAGAGAGCAGAATATATGATATTAAATAAGATGGTGGTGAGAGTTCTGAATATTCAGGAAAATATAAAGTTACCAAATGTAAGTTAAACACTTGTAAAAAACAACAGAACCAATAATAGCCTCACCAAACACTAGCAGCCAAGAATAAAAGTAAAAATACAGTAACAGCATGCAGTCACCTACTGTTGATTCCATATAATTGCTGGCTATGAGAAGGATGAGCAAAGCTTTCATTGGTTCTGTTGATTTTTTCATGTTTCACACGATTTTACATTAAAGAGCCACAAATTTTCACTGATATGCTGTACCCTCAACTACGACCTTATTCTACATTGCTGAATAACTTCAAAAGCTCTAGATGATGCTACATAGATTCATTCTACCCTCTAAACACTTTACTATCATTGCAAAACTAGATCACTCAGTATCGAAAGCTAGTTTTGGTGTACGATTGTTTTGGGAAACTAGCATTCATTCCTCACAATAAATGGCTACCATACCTTTAGAAACCCTTGAATATGCCAATCAAAAACTGGCTGGATTACACTTTCCCATCCCAAGATAGGTCATGAAAATCTTGTTGCTTCTTCACATACAAAGTGAATGTGAGGGATGTAACAGTAATTGCTAGTATCTTATAAAGTTAAAAAAAGGAAATCAGTGTCCTTTATGACCTTTGTGGTCATAAACGTCTTAAAATGTCGACTTAAGTGACAAAAATGCATTATTACAATTGACTAACTCCTGAACTCTGGACATGAATATGTGGCCTTAGCTAATCAGAAAGTTTATCTTCATAAACCAGTAACCTACATATATGAGAAAGACAACATCCATGTAACCACATCACCAGTCGGCCGGGATATCTTGAACCTTATTGTCGGCACTTAGCCTTATACAAATACTCTCCACTAATTACCAAAAGAAACTAAAAAGTAAGGTAATTATCAATAGTCCTTGTTCATTGCATATTAACACCATTTTCTCGTTTACCTGTGCAATTAGGGAGATACACTCTTGTAGGTTTAACTCGCAATTACCATATTTAATTCATTTTGGCGCCATTTGAACTAAGGGCGACCTCTTGGCAAGCGAACACACTAGTGAGCGCACCACTGGTGGCAGCACCTCAGGTGAAAAGCAACATTCTGTTTCATACATTCCCAGACCTGAAATATCCATATATACATATGGTATGATATGATATATATATATATATATATATATATATATATATATATATATATATATATATATATATATATATATATATATATATACGAATGCTATTCCCACACACCAGCGAATTTGCAGGACTTAAAAAATATTACCAGATGGGCGGGTACATGGAAAATGGAATTCATCATAGATAAATGCACAACACTTACTGTGGGTACAGACACGAACACTGATTACAAACTGGACAATATTGCCATGGGTAAAACAGAATGCAAAAGAGATTTATGAGTATTAGTGAGCAAGGATCTTAAGCAGCGGCAACAATGTATTAAAATGAGTAATAAGGCTAATACGATGTTAGGATTCATTAATAGGACTGTCAGCAATAAAACTCCTAGAATATTATTGCAACTTTATCTTACATTGGTGAGACCACATTTGGATTATGCGGTGCAGTTTTGGGCTCCATACTATGCAGTTGATATAGACTGTTTTAGAGAGAATACAAAGATGTATGACAAAAATGATCCCTGGAATTAGAAACTTCACTTATGAAGAAAGGTTAAAAAGACTGAATTCACACTCACTTAAGAGGATGAGGGCTGGAGGGGATATGATTGAAGTTTCTAAGTGGGTGAAGGGCAATAATAAAGGTAACACAAATAAAGTTCTTGGAATGGCAACACCAGATAGGACAAGAAACATTGGATTTAGATTAGAAAAAAAAAAAAAAAAGAGATTCATGTCGGATGTGGGTAGATATTGGCTCGAGGATAGGTTGGTAGATATATGGAACAAGCTGCCAAGTACAGTAGGGTGGACAGACTATGGACCTGCCTAGCAATGACCAATATGCCTCTTGAGTGTCCTCACTTCTTATGTTCTTATAGTCATCTCTAGCTGGGAGCGCCGAGTAGCAACATGGACCCAGGGACAAAGAAAAGAGAGATTATTGGTAATGAACATAGATTTTATAAATATTTGTTCGTCATTCTCTAGTCAGTTTGGTTGCCCTACCTATGTATATGGTAAGGTGAATTTGCGCTGCTTTGATGGGCATTGTTGAGAGAGAATGTAGAACTTAGAAGCTTCAGTTTGCTAAAGTTAGTGATGTGGAATTTAGGTAATCTAGTCAGTATTCTGGATATTCCTTAAAACTAACAAACAAGTTTACATTTATGCTCATTCACCTATATCATACTTATGTGCGTGAAAAACATGCAACAAAACTTTTACCGTTATTATTTTAAGGATTCAGAATGTATCATCTTCATGTGGAGTGAATGACACTTTCTTTTTTGGCTTGTTAACAAATTCCAATGCTTGTTGAATTCAAATATATTTTCATATAGATGGAAAAAGGCGTATCTGGTCTTTGAGTATTGAAGATCAATGGCCTAGGACATGAGGAGTCCCACTGTTGCTAGTAAAAACCACCAATGTGTCGTATGGAAACCACTTTATTTTCAAATGTCCCAGCACCCTTTCTAAATGGAAATACTCTTTTAACCACAGATCGCCTTTGGAATTAAATTGTCCCTTGCTTCTACTAAAACAGTTGTCTGTGGGAGAAGACGAGCGAGGATTAAGGTACATTCCATTCTGCAATAGCAATTAAACTGGTATACTTGGTTCCGTATGAGTCTATCCAACCCTATAGAAGCGTAGCTAATAAGACGGGACCTCTTAGCTTTGGAGTTCTCTTCTGTAAGCTTATGTCAGTTTAAATTGTTCCCTCTTGTTATCCAGATATATCCGTATATATGAGAATAGTACATAGAACGGGTACCACTGTGAACGGGCACCACTATCAGCCGCATTTGCAAAAAAAAATGTTCAAAGCAATATATTTCTGTTTCTAATTGGATTTCAAACATATGTTATTCATATTTTCATGAATTTTAGCATAATGAAAAATGAATGAAAGAGAGTTATTATAACAAATGTAATGAATGGTTCGTGTGGATACTCGTGCGTGCTGCTTTATCCCTTCCCGTACAACTCTCGGCGAGGTGGGGTGTGAATACTATACTCCATGTGATAATTGTTAAATTATTAGTGCCTGTGATATCAAAGTATTTAAGTTAATAGATTTGAGCATTCTTTCCAGATGGCGACCAAGGAGACGATACCGTCTGTGCAGGTTTACGGCAGGAAGGTAAGTAGTGGTCCATACTGTCATGTTTTTGTTAGTGGCCCACAGTATGGGAATGCCGCATTAATATACTACGGCAACATTGTTCCTAAGTTCATCTGATGTGCATGTCATCATGTATGGTTATATGGCCACTTTTGGAAGCCCTAAGGTGTTTTCCTAGATATGTGAAAGGCTGGGTAAAGTTGCAGTGTAGGGGCACCGTTTATCGTGATTAAGGAAATGGAAGAAAAATTAAAGTTTTTGAGTACAATGATGTAGCGACTTTATTAAGCCAAGGATTTCATGTTATTTCCCCAAGAGATTCAACTAAGGGGCACCAGGGATGTAACGAGGATTTGTTATTTGGAACTTTCTGATGTCTTGTAGATCATAAATAAGTGTGGAGGGCTAAGATTTAGGAAACCGAGAGGAATATAAATAAAATACTTGTAGATATCATCAGCACTTATGTAAACCTTATCAAACCGCTTAAGGCCATCTAATTGTCTTAATATTCAATGACTTATGCCATCGTCACCCTACAACCAACCACCTGAACCTGTAAACACATCCAGCCTTCGTTTAAAGCTACCTATGGACTTAGCTTCCACTACTGTACTTGGCAGCTTGTTCCATAAATCTGCTACTCTATTCCTGTACCAATATTTACCACGTCCTACCCGAATCTATTTTTTTCTAATGTAAATCTAATATTTCTTGTCCTATTTGGTGGTGCCATTCTAAGAACTTTATTTATGGTACCTTTATTAATGCCCTTACCCACTTAGAAACTTCAATTGTATCCCCTCCAGCCCTCATCCTCTTAAGTGAGTTTAAATTCAGTCTATTTAACCTTTCTTCATAAGTGAAGTTTCTAATTCCAGGGATCATTTTTGTCATACACCTTTGTATTCCCTCAAAAACAATCCATATCAACTGCATAGTATGGAGCCCAGAACTGTACTGCATAATCCAAATGTGGTCTCATCAATGCAAGATAAAGTTGCAATAATACTCTAGGAGTTTTATTGCTGACACTTTATTAAAGAACCCTAACATCCTTTTTGCCTTATTACACACTTTAAGATATCATTGCCGTGGCTTAAGATCCTTGCTCACCAGTCCCCCTAAATCTCTTTCACATTGTTTTACCCATACTGATATTGTCCAGTTTGTAATCAGTGTTCGTGTCTTTACCCACAGTAAGTGTTGTGCATTTATCTATGTTGAATTCCATTTTCCATTTACCTGCCCATTCTGATAATTTACTGAATTTTCATCGAAGTCAATTACAGTCCCTATTTTCATATCATTGTTAGATTTGCTTTTGTCGCTGGTTATTCCCATATCAAGATTGTTAATATAATGAATAAGAGCATTCCCAAGATTAACCCCCTGAGGAACACCACTGGCTTCATTGCCCCAGTCCGATGTAACTCCGTTGATGTGTACCCTTTGTTTTCTATTAGTGAGCCATGCTCTAATACAGTTAAATGCACAGCCCCCAATGCCGTGTGCTGCTGTTTTTCTAAGCAGACACTTATGAGGTGCTTACTTAAAGTCTAAGTATACCATATAACTTACCCTGATCAACAGTTTCAAATACTTTATTAAAGAGAAGGTTATTGATACTCGACTTCCCTCTTTGTACACCCAAGTGTTCCTGTATTTTATCCACTATAATTGATTTGAGAAATTTCCGCTGTAGATGCCAAGCTGGTAGGACGATAATTAGAGGCAATGGATCTATATCTTTTCTTGAGAATGGGAACGACATTTGCTGTCCTCCATAGCTTAGGAACTATGCCTGATTCTTGAGACTGTTTAAGCACTTAAAAGCGGAACACTTACTTCCTCGTTACATTCTTTCAAGACCCTTGCATAGATACCATCTGGCTCTGGACTCTTGTTTACTTTCAATCGTTCTGTTTGTTTCAAAATATAGATTTATTTATTCATTTATCGCATAGATTCCCGCTTTTGTCCTCTCCCCACTGTAAATTTGCTCTGAAACCAGAATGTTTGTATTCTCCTCGTGCATAAATACTGATATGAAGTTGTTTAAAACTTTCAACACATTTCAATATCACTATAAGTCCATTTATGGACCTGGAAAGCATATGATAGGGTTGATAGAGATGCTTTATGGAAGGTCTTAAAGAGTATAAGGTGTGGGAGGGAAGTTGCTAGAAGCAGTGGAAAGTTTTTACCTAGGATGTAAGGCATGTGTGCGAGTAGGAAGAGAGGAGAGTGATCGGTTCCCAGTGAAGGTCACTTTGCAGCAGGGGTGTGTGATGTCCCCATGGAGGTAAATGCAAGAGTTTTGGGGAGGGGCAAGTATGCAGTCTGCAGGGGATGAGAGGGCCTGGGAAGTGAGTCTGGTGTTTGCTAATGATACAGCTCTAGTGGCTGATTCAGGTGAGAAACTGCAGAAGTTGGTGACTGAGTTTGGAAGAGTATGTGAAAGGAGAAAGTTGAGAGTAATTGTGAGTAAGAACAAGGTTATTAGGTTCAGTAGAGTTGAGGGACAAGTTAATAGTGATCTGAGTCACAGGTTGGGGGACGGAGCGAAGATTCTGGGAACGATGAAGAATGTGTGGAGAGAACATTATCATGGAATAGGAGCTCCAACAATATTATATGTTTCTGATGCATGGGCTATAGATAGGATTGTACAGAGGAGGGTGGATGTGTTGGAAAGGAAATGTTTGAGGACATTATGTGGTGTGAGGTGGTTTGATCAAGTAAGTAATGAATGGGTAAGAGAGATGTAGAAATGAAAAGATTGTGGTTGAGAGAGCAGAAGAGGGTGTGTTAAAATGGTTTGGACATGTAGAGAATGAATGAGGAGAGGTTGACAAAGAGGACATAGGTGTCGGAGGTGGAGTGAACAAGGAGAAGCAGGAGACAGAATTGGAGATGGAAGGATTGAGTGAAAAAGATTTTGACCGATTGAGGCCTGAACATACAGGAGGGTGAGAGGCATGCAAGGAATAGAGTGGATTGGAACAATGTGGTATACCGGGGTCGACTTGCTGTCAGTGGACTGAACCAGGGCATGTGAAACGTCTGGGGTAAATTATGGAAAGGTTTGTGGGGCCTGGATGTGGATAGGGAGCTGTGGTTGTGGTGCATTACACATGTCAGCTAGAGACTGAGTGTGAAAGAATGTGGCGCTTTTTTGTCTGTTTTCCTGGCGCTACCTCGCTGAAGCAGGGTAGCGATGCTGTTTCCTGTTGGGTGGGGTAGCGTCTGGGAATGGTTGAAGGCAAGCAAGTATGAATATGTACGTGTATATATGTATGTCTGTGTATGTGTATGTATATGTCTGTGTTGGCATTATGTATATGTGTATGTGAGTGGATAGGCCATTCTTCGTCTGTTTCCTGGTACGACATTGCTGACATGGGAAACGGCGATTATGTATAGGAATAGTTTATGTAAATATACAGCTAAGCTTGAGCCAGGTACTGGTAGAAGTCAAGACTAGATACATATTATAAGGCTAAGAGACTAGGCAACACAAACATAGAACTCACCATACATCCAAGCTTGAGCCAGGTACTGGTAGAATTGAAGACTCAATGCATATTGTAAGGCTAAGAGACTAGGCAATACAAACATAAAACTCACCAAAACAAATTGTATAGTGGTGTAGTTGGCATTACTGATCATGATTCAGCATGGACTAGATCTGGGTTGGACTTGGGTTCAAATCTTGGGCGTGGCAGTCACACACACCCAGCCCAGGTGTTAATCCTCCGTTCAGGGCTGGTTAGTAAATGGATAGGCCTACCCAACTTAGGCTAGGATGTGTTTGTTTGCATACAGACAGAATACACATGTAGAATATTTAGAGACAGGGCAGTATGAGTGTAACCCTTTTTACACAAAATAGGAATCATTGCAAATAAATTCTCAACAGAAAACTGCCACAGCTGTTGCTCATTGCAAGCGTGGGCATGGCTTGATTAAGGTTAATGGCCGTCCCCTAGAGCACATTGAACCGAGGACTCTTCAGTTTAAGTTGATGGAACCTGTTCTTCTTCTTGGCAAGGTTAGTTTCAGCATTGTTCTGTTGGTTTGAAATCATGTTAACCTTATATATATAGCAAAGTATTAGTAGACTAGGATTTTTTTCTGTAACTTTATTGATAACATCATGTTTGATCACTTATATCTCTATGTAGAGGAATTATTTTTTCTTCTTGCTTTTTATAATCACCCTGTACATGTCATTCTGCAGGTCTGCATGCAGCATACCTTTGGCCATACATATATGGTCTTTTCAACCGCCTGGTCATGAGTTATTCAATAAATTGTGAAAGGTTTGATGGGGCTCACTGTACATTGTAATGTTTCAGTTACTTTTGGGTTTTGCTGCTCTGTTCAACTCAACAGAGGGTATTTTTGAGATGTTACATTAATGATTATATTTGTGTGAAGATTTACTTGGTGGTTTTCTTTGTGGTTACTATCACCACTGCTGCTAATAAGGACAAGTAAATGACTACCTACCTAGTAGGATTCACAGAACCAGAATTTTCAAGAAACTGGCAATTCTGGTGAACTTTTCTTCAGCTTGTTCTAATTACTCATATGTGGGCTTATTGTAGTTTTTGATGTATGTTTCCAACTTTATATTACAGTAAACCCCTGAAAATTATTGTACAATTAGGCATTTACAATTAAGCAACTTTGGGTTGCATAGAGAGTTGATGATGTAGATGCAGTCTCAGTTCAAACCTGCCCTTTAGTTGTGCATCCCTCACTTTGTTAACCTGAATTTTACCTCCATCATTCATTGTGAAAACGTCCAATATGTAATCAGATAGTTCTGTGACAGGTCTAGGTGCCAACAGGTAGCATTTTCCCTTATTATTGTAATGTAATAAGAGGGTTTTACTGAGGAAATTAGCAAAGAGGATCTCTGTGTGTCGTAGGTCGGGTATGGGATCGGTAACTCCACCATTTATTTATGACTTCAAGAAAAATAAGGCCTAGCTTTTGACAATTAATGCTAACTGTAAAGTTCCAAAGTATATGGGGAAAAAACTCATCATAAAAACGATGCATATCTGGACAAATGGTGGAATGTATAAAATTTCATGGGAATGAGAATTTTCTTTCACATGATTGTATGATCATGGACCAAGCAAAGATGTCTCATGATATCTAACAACCTGATGCAGCAACTATTTAGGTAAGTTCACAAAATTGAATGAATGCCATGACTTATGACTCACCATGAAAGTTTAGTTAATTTTAGACTAAAGAAACCATTCTCATAGTATATGTTTATATTTGGAGTGATTAGGAAATAATTTGTTTATTTTGGGGATTGTGCAGGTTTTATTAGCTTGTAAAATGGAAGAAAGATTATGTTTGAGATTCAAAATTATAGTGAGAATTAACCATCTGATAAGAGAAATGTCCCCTACTTTATCCATTAAGCTGTAATGAAATTCCAGTTAATGGGTTTACATTATATGGGGGATGTAGTCTTGAAAGCTGGGATTATTCCAGATGGTGCCAGTTAGTTATTGCATCTGTTTGAGGTATTAGTTAAACAGAAAAAATGACTGCCCCTTTGCTGTCTATTGCACAGGTTATAAGTATATTCCATCTTGTTTATGTTTGAACATTTCTTTTGTATTTGTTAAGGTTATGCAGGAACTGAAAAGAGAATACTATTTGTCATCTTTTCATATGTATATTTTCAGGAGAGATTCTCCAATGTCACAATTCGTGTTCGCGTGAAGGGTGGTGGCCATACATCTCAAATTTATGCCATACGTCAGGCAATTTCAAAGTCACTTGTTGCCTATTATCAGAAGTGTAAGTATAAATTTTTCAGTATAGTGAATTTTTTGTATTATTTAGAATGGAGTAACAACCATTATATAAAGTAAGTCCTACAAATTTTTAAAAGCATGTTGTGGTAGTAATAATTGTTTAATATTTACAGTTGTGGATGAGGCCTCCAAGAAGGAGATTAAAAACATCTTGATCAACTATGACCGTTCCCTTTTGGTCGCTGATCCCAGACGCTGTGAGCCAAAGAAGTTTGGAGGTCCTGGAGCCCGTGCCCGCTACCAGAAGTCCTATCGATAAACACTACACTTCCTCTCTGTCCATTATAATAAACCTAAGGACATGTTACATGTTGTTTTCCTCCGGTTTACTTCATAGACAACCATTTTGTTCACACCTATGGCATTTGGACTTCTATGTAAAGATGTAATTATATTTTATTAGAAATGTATTATATGATAAATAGGGCACTAGGAATTTTTTAGGTTCTCCCATTTCATACATAAAACCTTGGTATAGTACATGTCAATTGTAGGGATTTGAAGGTAATTTGCAGCAAAGAAACTAAAAGAACTTAGTTTTTTACGTACAGATGTGAAACACCTAGAGAAAGTAGTATTGATTCTTGTAAACTGGTGTGGGTCCATCCTGTTAGCCTATAAACAGCTGGCATGATTGAAAAAAATTGTTCAAAAAAATAATGCTCGATAATATAAATATATTTGAAAACATCATGCCTTTTACACAAATATTCAGGTTAGGGGGATGCTGTCAAGGTTTTAAGGTTATGTACTGGAAGATATGCTTGTTTGAACACCACTCCACACATGGGTATAATGTTGGCGTATAGCATGGATATCGGATTTAAAAGTATAATATTGCTGTACAGTATGAATATAGAATATGAGTAGACGTGTGAAAATAAAAAGAGCGTGGTTGAGAGAGCAGAAGACGGTGTTTTGAAATGGTTTGGGCACATGGAGAGAATGAGTGAGGAAAGATTGACCAAGAGGATATATGTGTCGGAGGTGGAGGGAACGAGGAGAAGTGGGAGACCAAATTGGAGGTGGAAAGATGGAGTGAAAAAGATTTTGTGTGATCGGGGCCTGAACATGCAGGAGGGTGAAAGGAGGACAAGGAATAGAGTGAATTGGATCGATGTGGTATACCGGGGTTGACGTGCTGTCAGTGGATTGAATCAAAGCATGTGAAGGGTCTGGGGTAAACCATGGAAAGCTGTGTAGGTATGTATATTTGCGTGTGTGGACGTATGTATATACATGTGTATGGGGGTGGGTTGGGCCATTTCTTTCGTCTGTTTCCTTGCGCTACCTCGCAAATGTGGGAGACAAAAAGAAAAAAAAAATAAATGTTTATTAGCACTACAAATAATTACGTGCATTGAGTTGCTGGCACATGTGGAGAGGATGTTGGAAATTTATTTAATGGAGTGAGTATTTTGAAGGTTTGTTGAATGTGTTTGATGATAGAGTGGCAGATATAGGGTGTATGCTCTTAAAAACCTTCCACAAAGCATCTCTATCACTATCATATGGCTTCTCCAGATCCATAAATGCCACATGCAATTCCATCTGTGTTTATAAGTATTTCTCACATTCTTCAAAGCAGACACCTGAGCCACACGTCCTTTACCACTTCTGAAATCAGACATCTTCCCCAATCTGATGCTCTGTACAGCCTTCACCCTCTTAGTCAATACCCTCCTATACAATATTCCAGGAATACTTGACAAATTTATGCGTTTTTAGTTTGAGAGCGCACCTTTATCCCCTTTGCCTTTGTGCAGTGGCGCAATACATGCATTCTGCCAATCCACAGGCACTTCACCATGATCCATTTAAATATTGAATATCCTTATCAACCAATCAACAACAGACCCCTATTAAGTTCCAGTACAAGACCATCCAAATCCACCTCCTTGCCGGATTTCATCTTCTGCAAGGCTTTCACTGCCTCTTTCACCAAACCACTCTCCTTGACTCTTGTCATTTCACACAGCACCCTGATGAAAACACCCTACATCTGCTACTCTTTCCAAACATTCAACAAGCCTTCAAAATACCCACAACTTGTTATCATTCTTCCTATTTGTTCTCTTGTCTTATGCATGTTATTTACCTTCCAAAACATCTTTTTATTCTCCCTGAAGTTTAATGATACTCTCTAACCCCAACTCTCATTTGCCCTTTTTTTCAACTCTTTTACCTTTCTCTTGACCTCCTGCTGCTTTCTCTTGTACATCTCCCAGCCAAATGCACTCCTTCCTTGCAAGTATTGTCCAAAAGCCTCTTTTCTCTGACTAACAACTTCTTCGTCCCAGCACTCGCTACCCTTTCTAATCTTACCATTTCCCACCTTTCTCATGCCACATGCATCTCTTGCACATGCCATCACTGCTTACCTTAGTACAACCCATTCCTCACTCACGTCATATGCTCACACCTTTTGCCATTGTACACTCACTCTCTCCTGGTACTTCCTCGCACAAGTCCTTTCCAAGCTCACTTACTCCCACCACTCTTCTCCCTGACATTCTTCTTTTTTGAAAACCTTTACAAATTTTCAGCTTTACCTCCTAAGGTAGTAATCAGACATCCCACCAGCTGCCACAAGTCTCTCTTTTATATGCTTATCAATTAACATCTAATAATGCCCATTAACCATTTCTCCTACTCACATACATATACTTGTGTATGTCTTTAAACCAGGTATTCCCATTCTCCCCAATCCCTAAGGATAGGGGAGAAAGAATACTTCCCACGTATTCTCCATGTGTCATAAAAGTGTGACTAAAGAGGCGGGGATGGGCTGGAAACCCTTCCCTTGTATTTCGATTTCTAAAAGAGGAAACAGGAGTAGTCAAGCAGGGAGTTCCCATCTTCCTCGAAGGCTCAGATTGTGGTGTTTAATTGTGTGTGGGTGTAACTAAGATGAGAGGAAAGGAGAGATGGATAGTATGTTTGAGGAAAGAAACCTGGATGTTTAGACTCTGAATGAAATGAAGCTCATCGGTGAAAGGGAAGATTGCTTTGTCAAACTTTGAATGAAATGAAGCTCATCGGTGAAAGGGAAGATTGCTTTGTCAAACTTTCCTCGTCCATACTCTCCATGCCCAAAGCGTTTCAACACACCCTTATTTGCTCTTTCAACTTCACATCCCTCTTACCCTTTCTTTACTTACTTGATCAAACTCCCTCACACCATATATTGTCTCAAACGTTTCATTTCCAGCACATCCTCCCTCTTCTGCACAATCCTCTCTATAGCTCATGCTTTGCAACCATATAACATTGTTGGAATTACTATTCCTTCAAACATCCCCATTTTTTGCTGAGATAACATTCTCTTTCCACACATTCCTCTTAATTCCAGAACCTTGACCCACTTCCCCACCTTATGACTCACTTCTGCTTCCATGGTTCCATTCGCTGCCAAGCCTACTTCCAGATATCTAACACTTTACTGCCTCCAGTTTTTCTCCATTCAAACTTACATCCCAACTAGCTTGTTCCTCTACCCAGCTGAACTTAATAAATTAAGCTTTGATTTTGTTCACATTTACTATACTTTCTCCTTTCACACCTTTTCCAAAATCAGCCACCCGTACTATATCATAGGCAAAAAAAACAATTGACTCACTTTCCAGTCTCTCATCCCAACAGACAGCATACTTGCCCCTATCTCCAAAACTAGCATTTACCTTGCTCACCACTCCATCCATAAACAATTTAAACAACTATGGTGGCATCACACCGCTGCTGCAGGTCGCCCATCACTGGGAACCATTCCCTATTCTCCTACTACATGTACACATGCCTTACACCTTTGATAAAAGCCTTATCATGTGCATGTGCGACTCTACTGGCAGTGAGAGGGAGGGCCCCTTCCATAACCCCTGCAAATTTAAGGTAATACTCCTCTAAATCCACTTTCTTGTGAGAGGGAGGGCTCAGGTAGTAGTGTATCGGCTCCTCCCAGTACCCCACTTAATATCCATCTCTACCCATTAGGTAGGAGGCTGTTGACAGCTGCTGTTCAGGGAAGGGTACTACCTTCCTGACTAAGGAGGGTTGAAGTGGTACCTGGAACCATCTTGCACTCTCCGTGTTAGGGTTGCTGGCCATCTTGCGAGCACCATACAGCTACTCAAACCTCACTTATTGTTTTTGAGCATTAACATGATAGAATTGAACAAATCTATGGCCTCTAGTCCCCAGCATCTGGCTTTCCATTTTACTGCTGATGAGGGGCAGGGCTTTGACAGTAGTCGTACTAACCTTTCCCTCTATTTCAGACCTTCCTCTTTTTCTGTTCACTATACCAACATTCTTGGTCTCTCTAGTAATCTCTCTTCTGTTAAGCACCATCTGTCTGGTGCCTCTCCTAATTTCATGCTTCTCTCTGACATGGAGATTGTCTAATGTTCTCAAGTCAGTTTTTCACTTCCAACTATAATCTCCGGAAATTCATGATTCCGTTTGAAAGGTAGTGCTTGTGCTTATTTCAACATCAACACACCTGTTACATGCCTCAAGGACCATGAGTCCCTTAAGCATTGATATTATGTGGCTGAAGGTCTTTCTCCCAACTGCCACACTTTTTCTCCGTTTTAGGTATTGCTCTCCTACAAATTTTACATCTTTCTTCGACTATCTAAACTCCTGTAGTGAGACCGTGGCAACCATAGAGAATAGTTAATTCCTTTCATACAAATGATGGAGGGATTGAGGCTTTCATGTTCTCCATTCTCAGTGATTAGAGCAAATTCTCTCTCTACCCATATTCCTACCCACTGTGACTAATCTTGTAATATTCTGGATCAGTTTTTCACCTTTAGTCCATCCCTCTGTAACCACACAATCTTGGCTCCAGTCGATGATCACACACTCATGAATGTCTATTTTAATGGCACCTCCCCCTCCAGCAGCCATTTGTATGCGTAAATACTGGCACTTCAACAAAACTGAGAGGAATAACTTGCATAACTTCTTTTCTGACCTTCCTTTGGTAAATTAGTCTCGTGTGGTGATGCTCCTGTCTTCACCAAGTGCATGGCGGAGGAGGTTCTTGTGGGAATGGAGGCATTTCCCCCCTCTTCCAATGCATGGTTCAACTGTTCCTGTTGTAATGACATTCAGGCATATCAGGCTTGGAAAAATTCTCCTCACTCTGACTCCCAATCAGCTTTTATCTGCTGGTAATCATTCTCAGTACATTAACCGTCAGCAAGAGCATTCAAAAGAAGTGTGCTAACCTCTCCTTGTCATCCACTGATACATATGTCTGTCTGGTTTTTACTTAAGGGCATCTCCAACAATTTGTCACCATGTCTTTCCTTCACTTTTCTGTTGAGGGTACTATATCTGTCTACCCAATAGACAAAGCAACTCTCTTTGGTTACTGTTTCTTTTTTAACTCCACCTTGGATAACTTAACATTCCGTCACCCACTGATGCTCCTCCCTAATCCTATGCCTCTTCCCTTAATGTCTTCAGACTGTCTGAAAAGCACTCCTCTCTCTAGACACAAGCAAGGCTTATAGTCCTGATGACATCCATCCCCACGTATTGAAAGCGTTCCTCTGAACTTGCACTTGCTCGTCCGTTCCGTTTAAGGAACAAAACTTTTCCTTCTTGGAAGCATGTGTTGATGCATCCCATCCCTAAGAAGGGTGACTGTTCTGACTGCTTTAACTGCTGTCCTAATGTTTTGGCATTTAGCATTTCCAGTGTCTTTGAATCCCACAACTCCTATATCTTTAAATACCTTGAATTTCATAGTCTTCTCTCTGATCACCATATGGCCTCCGTAAGGCAGGATCAACTGGTGATATTCTTTCCTATCTTACTAATGTCTGGTCATCATCCCTGAATATAGTTGCTCTCCCTCACTTTGCTCCTCTATGTTGAGATTCCTCTCCAGCTGATCTATCTCTGTGGTTGTTGATGGATCAACCTCCCCTTCTTTCTCCAACATCAGTGTCCCTCAAGGTTCTTTCCTTTCCCCCACTTTTTCTTTTTCTCCTTTTTTAAAAATTTCTTTCCTTCCACAAATAACCAAATGCACTCACATCCTCCAATTCTACTCCTACTTCCTCTCACATGATCTGCATCTCACCTGGACACAGCTTCCTCAATAAACTCAAGACTTAAGACAGGATACTGTAGGGGTAGATGAAATCTAGCTAGTTCAGTGTCTCCAAAGACCAGTTTCTACCCCTCCCTCTATCAGAAACTCTTCAAAACTCTCGTCTCCTGTGATAGTTCTGCATTTCCATCCCTTGAATCAGTGAACATACTTGGTATTACTGATATATCCACTCTTGGAAACCCCACGTTACAGAAATAGCCAAGTCCATTTCTTAAGAAATTGGGGGTCCTGTTTAGATGTCAAAAATTCTTTTCTTTGGAAGTTGCCATTTATGCAAAGGACTGATCTGCGTGTGGGTGGTTCTGGTCAAGACCAGTCCAACTTGTAAACTTCCCCATGATAACTTCAAAATTGGATCCTTTTTGCCCTACACCACAATGTTGGTTCACTGTCCCTTTTCTATAGGTATTACTTTGGTTTTTGCTCCCAAGATCTAGCTGCTTGTTTCATTACTGTTAGCAAGACCACACAATATTCAGCAAGCTGCTGGTTACATGATTAGTGTGGTTGTTGGCAATTCAAGGGTGTGCCGCTATAAAACTGCTGCTTTCCTTACAACTCAAAGCTGTGGAATTCTCTACCCTATGTCTTTCCCAATAACTGTGATCTGGAACATTTTAGACAGGATGTTTACTTCCTCCAAAATTTGTGTAAATACTTTCCCTTGTCTTTTTCCCATTTATAATCCTCTTGTATTTCAATTATTACCTAGTCTTAATGTGGACTTTTGTCCATGACTGGAGCCTCCAACATATAAAAAAAAAGACAAAAACCGAAACATCAAATGGCAGGCTATGATGAGGTTTCTCAAAGAACAATGAAAGAAGCTCGAAATGAAATATTTAAACAGTTGACTTCCCATATCTGTAATTCACTCGCCACAAAGTTTCAGAGGATTGAGAGTTGGCCACTGTAACACCATTGTTAAAAAAAGGTACAAGTTCCTGCATGAAAACTGTCACCCATTAAACTTGACACCACAGTTGGTAATCCTATACAACCATCATTTGAGATTATTGAGAGGCTAATTAGAAAACAAACCCTGTGATTCATAATTTGCAGCATGGATTTTGATAGTATTGTTCTATTTTAAAAATCTGTTGGTTTCATTTATATTTGATGTTCATGAAAGTAAATCAGTTGATGTCTATTCAGATTTTCAGAGCATTTGATCCAATGCCACATCAAACATTATCAGCAAAAAGATGTCATGTTAGAGATGAGGTATTAGAAAATCAGCTTACTAGCCGAAAGTCATTACCAGTCAAGCCTTCAGTGGTTTGACAAATGTTGAGATTTGAGGATCAGTCTTGGAACTGGTTCTCTCATACTGTATGAATTTTGATGAAAATCTGTATAGTACGGTACCAAAATTGGCAGGAGACGCTGTAATGGAAAATAATCTAAAACGTTCTTTACTGCTGCAGTCTGAAATACACGAACTGATGGACTACTGAAAAGTGCAGAATTTTACTGTGGGAGAACAAGCAGGCTAGTTACACTAACTTACCTACAGATGGTAAATGAGGTTGAAGTTAGGTGTAATAATCTCATATGACATAACAAAGCAAACAGTGAAGGAAGGTAAAATTGTGGTTCATTATTATACTTTGTTGCTGTTTCCTGCGTTAGCGAGGTAGCGCAAGAAGACAGACGAAAGAATGGCCCAACCAACCCTTATACACATGTATATACATACACGTCCACATACGCACATATACATACCTATACATTTCAAAGTATACATATATATAAACACACAGACATATACATATATACACATGTACATAATTCATATTTGCTGCTTTTATTCATTCCCGTCGCCAACCCGCCACACATGAAATGACAACTCTCTCCCCCCGCATGCGCGCGAGGTAGCACTACGAAAAGGCAACAAAGGTCACATTCGTTCACACTCAGTCTCTAGCTGTCATGTATAAAACACCGAAAACACAGCTCCCTTTCCACATCCAGGCCCAACAAAACTTTCCATGGTTTACCACAGACGCTTCACATGCCTTGGTTCAATCCATTGACAGCACATCAACCCCAGTATAACACATCATTCCAATTCACTCTATTCCTTGCACGCCTTTCACCCTCCTGCCTGTTCAGGCCCCAATCGCTCAAAATCTTTTTCACTCCATCTTTCCACCTCCAATTTGGTCTCCCACTTCTCATTCCCTCCACCTCTGACACAGATATCCTGTTTGTCAATCTTTCCTCACTCATTCTCTTCATGTGACCCAACCATTTCAAAACACCCTCTTTTCTGCTCTCTCAACCACTCTCTTTATTACCACATATCTCTCCTACCCTTTCATTACTTACTCAATCAAACTACCTTGCACCACATACTGTCCTCAAACATCTCATTTCCAACACATCCACCCTCCTCCGCACAACACTATCTATAGCCCACGCCTCGCAACCATACAACATTGTTGGAACCACTATTCCTTCAAACATACCCATTTTTGCTTTCCGAGATAACGTTCTCGACTTCCACACATTCTTCAACGCTTCCAGAACTTTTGCTCCCTCCCCCACCCTATGATTCACTTCCACTTCCATGGTTCCATCCGCTGCCAAATCCACTCCCAGATATATAAAACACTTCACTTCCTCCAGTTTTTCTCCATTCAAACTTACCTCCCAACTGACTTGTCCCTCAACCCTACTGTACCTAATAACCTTGCTCTTATTCACATTCACTCTCAACTTCCTTCTTTCACACACTTTACCAAACTCAGGTCACCAGCTTCTGCAGTTTCTCATCCGAATCAGCCACCCGCGATGTATCATCAGCGAACAACAACTGACTCACTTCCCAAGCTCTCTCATCCACAACAGACTGCAAACTTGCCCCTCTTTCCAAAATTCTTGCATTCACCTCCCTAACAACCCCATCCATAAACAAATTAAACAACAATGGAGATGTCGCACACCCCTGCCGCAAACCTACATTCACTGAGATCCAATCACTTTCCTCTCTTCCTACACATAGACATGCCTTACATCCTCGACAAAAATGTTTCACTGCTTCTAACAACTTGCCTCTCACACCATACATTCTTAATACCTTCCACAGAGCATCTCTATCAACTTTATCATATGCCTTCTCCAGATCCATAAATGCTACATACAAATCCATTTGTTTTTCTCCTTCCACAGAGCATTTCTATCAACTTTATCATATGCCTTCCCCAGATCCATAAATGCTACATACAAATCCATTTGCTTTTCTAAGTATTTCTCACATACATTCTTCAAAGCAAACACCTGATCCACACATCCTCTAACACTTCTGAAACCACACTGCTCTTTCCCAATGTGATGCTCTGTACATGCCTTCACCCTCTCATACTTACATATGTATACTTATGTATATCACCCTTTTTAAACCAGGTATTCCCAATCACCAGTCCTTTTTCAGCACATAAATCTACAAGCTCTTCACCATTTCCATATACAATACTGAACACCTCATGTACACCAATTATTCTGAGGCCTCAACTGCCACATTACTCACCTTTGAATTCAAATCACCCATCACTATAACCTGGTCTCATGCATCAAAACCACTAACACACTCACTCATTTGCTCCCAAAACACTTACCTCTCATGATCTTTCTTCTCATGCCCAGGTGCACATACTCCCACCACTCCTGTTTCAGTAGTGCTACTCCTTCCCTTGCTCTTGTCCTCTCACCAACCTCTGAATTTACTCCCCAAACATTCCCAAACCACTCTTCCCCATTACCCTTGAACTTTGTTTCACTCACAGTCAAAACATCCAGGTTCCTTTCCTCAAACATACTACCTCTCCTTTTTTCTCATCTTTGTTACATCCACACAATTTTAGACACCCCAATCTGAGCCTTCGGGGAGGATGAGCACTCCCCACGTGACTCCTTGTTTCCCCTTTTAGAAAGTTAAAATACAAGGAGGGGAGGGTTTCTAGCCCCCCCCCCCCCCACTCCCCTCCCCTTTAGTCACCTTCTATGACATGTGAGTGCATGGGAAGTATTCTTTCTCTCCTATCCCCAGGCATTGTAATTGTCTAACTAATCTTGCCTCTTTACATTTCACTCATCTCCAATTTGAATATTGTGTACAGGTTTGGTCATTGTACTTTACAAAAAAGTTATTATTAGCATTAGTAGGTAGATATCCAACCAATCGCTCTTTCCACTTCTAACATATCCTTTTTGCAAGTTAGCATTTTTTCATCCTTTCCATGTCTATTGACAGCAACTACTCAAGGAAATACTATTATTCTCAGAAATGCTAAATAATCTTATGCCATTTTACAGTTACTGTACTATTCTTACTTTCTGCCTTATCAAATCCAAGTTATTAGGACTTGCACCTTATTTTAACAGGTTGGTAAGGTTATTTAATGTATGTATGACTCATGGTGAGGTGCCTGAGGCTGGGCGTAATGCTTGCATAGTGCCATTGTTCAAAGGCAAAGGGGATAAAAGTGAGTGCTCAAATTACAGAGGTATAATTTTGTTAAGTATTCCTGGGAAATTATATAGGAGGGTATTGATTTAGAGGGGGAAGGCATGTACAGAACATCAGATTGGGGAAGAGCAGTGTGGTTTCAGAAGTGGTAGAGGATGTGTGGATCAGGTGTTTACTTTGAAGAATGTATGTGAGAAATACTTAGAAAAGCAAATGGATTTGTATGTAGCATTTATGGATCTGGAGAAGGCATATGACAGAGTTAGTAGAAATGCTCTGTGGAAGGTATTAAGAATATATGGTGAGAGGCAAGTTGTTAGCAGTGAAAAGTTTTTATCGAGGATGTAAGGCATGTGTTCGTGTAGGAAGAGAGGAAAGTGATTGGTTCTCAGTGAATGTAGGTTTGCGGCAGGGGTGCGTGATGTCTCCATGGTTGCTTAATTTGTTTACAGATGGGGTTGTTAGGGAGGTGAATGCAAGAGTTTTGGAAAGAGGGGCAAGTATGCAGTCTGTAGTGGATGAGAGAGCTTGGGAATGAGTCAGTTGTTGTTCGCTGATGATACAGCACTGGTGGCTGATTCGGGTGAGAATCTGCAGAAGCTGGTGACTGAGTTTGGTAAAGTGTGTGAAAGAAGAAAGCTGAGAGTCAATGTGAACAACAGCAAGGTTAATAGGTACAGTAGGGTTGAGGGACAAGTCAACTGGGATGAACGTTTGAATGGAGAAAAACTGGAGGAAGTGAAGTATTTTAGATATCTTGGAGTGGCTTTGACAGTGGATGGAACCATGGAAGTGGAAGTGAATCATTGGGTGGGGGAGGGGGCGAAAGTTCTGGGAGTGTTGAAAAATGTGTGGAAGTTGAGAATGTTATCTTGGAAAGCAAAAATGGGTATGTTTGGAGGAACAGTGGTTCCAACAGTGTTATATGGTTGCAAGGCGTGGGCTATAGATAGAGTTGTGCAGAGGGGGGTGGATGTGCTGGAAATGAGATGTTTGAGGACAATATGAGGTGTGAGATGGTTTGATCGAGTAAGTAATGAAAGGGTAAGAGAGATTGAGGTAATAAAAAGAGTGTGGTTGAGAGAGCAGAAGTGGGTGTTTTGAAATGGTTTGGTAACATGGAGAGAATGAGTGAGGAAAGACTGACAAAGAGGATATATGTGTCAGAGGTAGAAGGAACGAGACGTGGGAGACCAAATTGAAGGTGGAAAGATGGAGTGAAAAAGATTTTGAGTGATCGGGGCCTGAACATGCAGGAGGGTGAAAGGCATGAAAGGAATAGAGTGAATTGGAACGATGTGGTATACCAGGGTCAACGTGCTGTCAATGGATTGAACCAGGGCATGTGAAGCGTCTGGGGTACACCATGGAAAGTTTTGTGGGGCCTGGATGTGGAAAGGGAGCTGTGGTTTCAGTGCATTATACATGACAGCTAGAGAATGAATGTGAACGAATGTGGCCTTTGTCGTCTTTTCCTAGCGCTACCTCGCACACATGTGGAGGAGGGGGGGTTGTCATTTCATGTGTGGCGGGGTGGCAACAGGAATGAATAAAGGGCAGACAGTATGAATTATGTACTTGTGTATATATGTAAATTTGTGTGTGTGTGTGCTGTCTCCCGTGTTAGCGAGGTAGCACAAGGAAACAGACGAAAGAATGGCCCAACCCACCCAAATACACATGTATACACACACGCAAATATACATGCCTATACATCTCAACATATACATATATATACACACACACATAATTGTCATACTGTCCGCCTTTATTCATTCCCATCGCCACACATGTAATAACAACCCCCTCCCCCCTCATGTGTGCAAGGTAGTGCTAGGAAAAGACAACAAAGGCCCCATTCGTTCACACTCAGTCTCTAGTTGCCATGTAATAAAGCACCGAAACCACAGCTCCCTTTCCACATCCAGGCCCCAGAGAACTTTCCATGATTTACCCCAGACGCTCCACATGCCCTGGTTCAATCCATTGACAGCACGTCGGCCTGGTATACATCGTTCCAATTCACTCTATTCCTTGCACCCTCCAGCATGTTCAGGCCCCGATCACTCAAAATCTTTTTCACTCCATCTCTCCACCTCCAATTTGGTCTCCCACTTCTCCTCATTCCCTCCACCTCTGACACATATATCCTCTTGGTCAATCTTTCCTCACTCATTCTCTCCATGTGACCAAACCATTTCAAAACACCCTCTTCTGCTCTCTCAACCACACTCTTTTTATTACCACACATCTCTCTTACCCTTACATTACTTACTCGATCAAACCACCTAACACCACATATTGTCCTCAAACATCTCATTTCCACCACATCCACCCTCCTGTGCACAACTCTATCCATAGCCCACGCCTCGCAACCATACAACATTGTTGGAACCACTATTCCTTCAAACACCCATTTTTGCTTTCCGAGATAATGTTCTTGACTTCCATACACTCTTCAATGCCCCCAGAATTTTCGCCCCCTCCCCCACCCTATGATTTACTTTCGCTTGCATGGTTCCATCTGCTTTAGCGCCAAATCCACTTCCAGATATCTAAAACACTTTACTTCCTCGTTTTTCTCCATTCAAACTTGCCTCCCAATTGACTTGACCCTCAACCCTACTGTACCTAATAACCTTGCTCTTATTCACATTTACTCACAGCTTTCTTCTTTCACACACTTTACCAAACTCAGTCACCAGCTCCTGCAGTTTCTCACATGAATCAGCCACCAGCGCTGTATCATCAGCGAACAACTGACTCACTTCCCAAGCTCTCTCATCCACAACAGCCTGCATACTTGCCCCTGTTTTCAACACTCTTGCATTCACCTCCCTAACAACCCCATCCATAAACAAATTAAACCACCATGGAGACATCACACACCCCTGCCGCAAACCTACATTCACTGAGAACCAATCACTTTCCTCTCTTCCTACACGTACGCATGCCTTACATCCTCGATAAAAACTTTTCACTGCTTCTAACAACTTGCCTCCCACACCATACACTCTTAATACCTTCCACAGAGCATCTCTATTAACTCTTATCATATGCCTTCTCCAGATCCATAAATGCTACATACAAATCCATTTGCTTTTCTAAGTATTTCTCGCATACATTCTTCAAAGCAAACACCTGATCCACACATCCTCTACCACTTCTGAAACCACACTGCTCTTCCCCAATCTGATTCTCTGTACATGCTTTCACCCTCTCAATCAATACCCTCCCATATAATTTCCCAGGAATACTCAACAAACTTATACCTCTGCAATTTGAGCACTCACCTTTGTCCCCTTTGCCTTTGTACAATGGCACTATGCACGCATTCCGCCAATCCTCAGGCACCTCACCATGAGTCATACATACATTAAATAACCTTACCAACCAGTCAACAATACAGCCACCCCCTTTTTTAATAAATTCCACAGCAATACCATCCAATCCCGTTGCCTTGCCGGCTTTCATCTTCCGTAAAGCTTTTACTACCTCTTCTCTGTTTACCAAATCATTTTCCCTAACCCTCTCACTTTGCACACCACCTTGACCAAAACACCCTATATCTGCCACTCTATCATCAAACATATTCAACGAACCTTCAAAATACTCACTCCATCTCCTTCTCACATCACCACTACTTGTTATCACCTCCCCATTAGCCCCTTTCACTGAAGTTCCCATTTGTTCCCTTGTCGTACGCACTTTATTTACCTCCTTCCAAAACATCTTTTTACTCTCCTTAAAATTCAGTGATATTCTCTCACCCCAACTCATTTGCCCTCTTTTTCACCTCTTGCACCTTTCTCTTGACCTCCTGCCTCTTTCTTTTATACATCTCCCACTCATTTGCTTTATTTCCCTGCAAAAATCGTCCAAATGCCTCTCTCTTCTCTTTCACTAATAATCTCACTTCTTCATCCCACCATTCAATACGTGTGGATGTGTATGTATATACATGTGTATGTGGGTGGGTTGGGCCATTCTTTCGTCTGTTTCCTTGCACTAACTCGCTAGCGCGGGAGACAGCAACAAAGTATAATAATAATAATGTTATAATTTCTTTACTTATCACTATATACTGACAAGCACCATGATTAATATACCCTCACAAGTGGTGATAAAAAGGGCAGCTAAATGCAGAAGTACATAAACACATGGACAATAATAAAAAAATATTTATACTTTTTTATTGAATGGTAAAACTATGAGCGTGGCCTCTCCTTCTTCTCTTTGTACAGAGCAAGTAGGGACACATTGGCGACCTTCACCACCTTGAAACGGATACCTGTAAATAGAAAAAAAAAATTAAGGCTAAATAACTACATAAATATCATACCTTTTTGTTTTCAAAAATGTATTTGCCTGATTTTTAAATGCTTAAAGGTACCCAGTGCTACATGTTACTATCCTATAGTAGTTCATACAGAACTACTATAAAATAGCAAAATGTAGCACTGGGTACCTTTAAGCATATAAAATCAAATACATTTTTAAAAACGAAAACTTTGATCTTTTAAATCTATTCGAATTTACAAGGATCAAAATAAATACATCAATCTTCACCCAATGCTCTGAAGTGCAAACTTAAGCTTTCCTAACAGCATCCTTCCTGATAATCATTTCCATATTTCAGGAACAACTTTCAAACTATTACACTATAAGCACCATTTGTTTTGAGAACTAAAACCTTGCTCGACTATGCATTCACATATCAGTGACTATCATCATATCTAATTCTTTGGTTTCAGCTAACAGACTGTTGTAACTCGCATAAAAAAGTAGCTCCCATTCTCTTGCACCATGAATAGTGGAATCAATCACATTATCTTACTTTTACCAAACATAATGCCCATTCATAAAACTGATGCCATTGTGACACTATATAGCATATATGCATAAGCATTTTCTTTGAACCACTCACTCATTCAACCATCTATTTACATAATGCATTACAAATAAAAGCTTTAACCATCATTTATAAGTTTATAAACACTGATTAACTGGTATATGCCATTAATTGTACATAAATCCACATTTTTCTTCAGAATATTGCAGACACTTCCTCAGTAGTCATTTGAATTCTCACTGATACAAATGTTTATTTGAAACCAAAGATCTAGACTTTCAATATAGCAAGAATAAAATGAAAAAAGTATGCTTAGGTTTACCATCACAATGATTAAAGCTATCACCACATAAACGACACCAGTGTCGCCTCCAAATATAATAGTTTTCAAGATACAAGAAAGTAGTCCTTCCTTGGCTCCTGCCTCTGATCCTTGTTTTGGAAAGTAATACAGGATGAGAGGACTTCCAGCCCCTCCCACCTCTCTCAATTACCTTCTACAACACAGAAGATTCAACTGTATCCACACACATTCTTCTGTTTAGAAACTTCTGGACATTTTCCATTATAAGTAGTGCTTACTCTACCCATTTGTTTGAAAATATAACAAACTGATCCAATCTAATGAGAGAGAGAGAGAGAATTTGACATCCTTAAAGGGGCATTACTAATTGAAGTTTAAAAAAGTTGACAAAATTTTGTCGACCATGTAAGATGAACTATAATAGAAAATGAATAATTTACATAATAAACACAAACCAAAACCTTGGGAATATTAGTGCAAGTACAGACATAATCTTACACAATCATACTTGAATTTCTTAACTTATAACCTTGGACTTATCCTATCCGGGCAGACACTTTTACAACCTGGCCTAATAATTATAAGATTTACATTTATTTATTTTGCTTTGTCGCTGTCTCCCGCGTTAGCAAGATAGCGCATGGAAACAGACGAAGGAATGGCCCAACCCACCCACATACACATGTATATACATACACGTCCACACACGCAAATATACATACCTATACATCTCAACGTATACATATATATACACACACAGATATATACATGTATACACATGTACATAATTCATACTGTCTGCCTTTATTCATTCCCATCGCCATGTCGCCACACATGAAATATCAACCCCCTCTCCCCTCATGTGTGCGAGGTAGCGCTAGGAAAAAACAAAGGCCCCATTCGTTCACACTCAGTCTCTAGCTGTCATGTAATAATGCACCAAAACCACAGCTCCCTTTCCACATCCAGGCCCCACAGAACTTTCCATGGTTTACCCCAGACGCTTCACATGCCCTGGTTCAATCCACTGACAACACGTCGGCCCCAGTATACCACATCGTTCCAATTCACTCTATTCCTTGCACGCCTTTCACCCTCCTGCATGTTCAGGCCCCGATCACTCAAAATCTTTTTTACTCCATCTTTCCACCTCTAACTTGGTCTCCCACTTCTCGTTCCCTCCACCTCTGACACATATATCCCCTTGGTCGATCTTTCCCCATTCATTCTCTCTATGTGACCAAACCATTTCAAAACACCCACTTCTGCTCTCTCAAAAACACTCTTTTTATTACCACACATCTCTCTTACCCTATTATTACTTACTCGATCAAACCACCTCACACCACATATTGTCCTCAAACATCTCATTTCCAGCACATCCATCCTCCTGCGCACAACTCTATCCATAGCCCACACCTCGCAACCACACAACATTGTTGGAACCACTATTCCTTCAAACATACCCATTTTTGCTTTCCGAGATAATGTTCTCGACTTCCATACGTTCTTCATAGATAAGATCTATAAAACGTCCACTAACTGAAATCTAACTCATTTACTTTAAAACATAACACTTGTTCTACCAAAAATTTCTTCAGTGTCTTAAGAATTCAAAATCTTTTCTTTTAAACTATCCGCCATTTCCCGCATTAGCGAGGTAGCGTTAAGAACAGAGGACTGGGCCTTTGTGGAATATCCTCACCTGGCCCCCCTCTGTTCCTTCTTTTGGAAAAAAAAAAAAAAAAAAAAATAAAATCAAAATATTCTACTCAATATTACGAGTTTTTTTTTTTTTTTTATTTCAAAGCCTCTTCTGCCTCGGAAAGATAGTATCATGAACAACTCTTTCATCTGCAAACATTCATTATGCAAACGAAAAGCCTACCATCCACAGCTGAGCCCCAAATATATCCCTTGCCCATTTCTCATCCGAGTACAATCCAGATGTAAAATTGTCTTCAGTATGACTAACACCCATCAAGTTACCGTGAATTAAATGTAGCCCAGTAAAACAGCATTGTTTCAAACAAAATAATAAAGTAATTACCTGGAATATCACCAACAGCATGGCCTTTACGGCCAAATCCTGCAACTAGCACTTCGTCATTTTCCTCAATGTAGTTTAGACAACCATCACGAGGCACAAAAGCAGAGATCTTTTTGCCATTCTTGATCAGTTGAACACGTACACATTTACGGATAGCAGAGTTGGGCTGTTTGGCTTCAATGCCACTGAAAAATAATAAATGCAGCATTATAAATTTTCAGTCTTTTAAGTAAAAACAAAAATATATTTACAGCACTCACATAAGTACTCTTACAAAGATTGCAAAAATTATTTCTGCAAATGTTTTGGGATCATATATGGACATCAGAAACCTACTCAGGGTCCTCACAGATATGACAAAAAATATTCTCATGCACCATAAACTCAAATCAGAGAAAAATGTTGTCTGTCTACCTCAATGACTGTTCATTTCAAAAGTATGTAGTATAGTTTATAATGAGCACATTAACGTCAACTGAGTTTACACAAGCACATTTTCATAAAAGCTGACCTTGGTTAACCTTCCCAATAGCTAACTCAAACCATCCTTTACCATTTACTCTCAAAGTTTTCTGTAACTTTTTTAAGATGCATAAAAACATTTATCCTCACAGAATGGGATATAAACTATCAAAGCAAGTTTTGCCTTATAAAGTCCACAGTAAGTTACTGTGCCATCAGTATTAGATAGACATAATTGACATCAAGCTTGGTTTAAGATTTTTATTATACTTTATACATAGAATGATGTAAGGGATGCATACAAATAGGAAGAGTGGTTGGTTCCCAGCAAATGTCGGTCTGCGGCAGGGGTGTGTGATGTCCCATGGTTGTTAAATTTGTTTATGGATGGGGTGGTTAGGGAAGTAAATGCAAGTTTTGGAGAGACAAGCAAGTATGCAGTCGGTTGAGGATGAGAGGGCCTGGGAAGTGAGTCAGTTATTGTTTGCTGACGATAAAGCTCTTGTGGCTGATTCAAGTGAGAAACTGCAAAAGCTGGTGACTGAGTTTGGAAAAGTGTGAAAGGAGAGAGTAAATGTGGATAAGCACAAGGTTATTAGGTTCAGTAGGGTAGAGGGTCAAGTTAACTGGGATGCAAGTTTGATGGAGAAAAACTGGGGGAAGTGAAGTATTTTGGATATCTGGGAGTAGACTTAGCAGTGAATGAAACCATGGAAGCGGAAGTGAGTCACTTGGTGGGGGAGGGGGAGTGATAAAGAATGTGCGGAAGGAGAGAATATCTCCGAGAGCGAAAATGGGTATGTTTCAAGGAGTAGTGGTTCCTATATTGTTACATGGTTGCATGGCATGGGTTATAGATAGGGTTGTGCAGAGGAGGGGGGATGTGCTGGAAATGAAATGTTTGAGGACAATATGTGGTGTGAGGTTGTTTGATAGAATAAGTAATGAAAGGGTAAGAGAGATGTGTGGAAATAAAAAGTGTAGATGAGAGAGCAGAAGAGGGTGTTGAAAAGGTTTGGACATATGGAGAGAATTAGTGAGGAAAGATCGACAAAGAGGATATATGTGCCAGAGGTGGGGGGAACAAGGAGATGCAGGAGACTGAATTGGAGGTGGAAAGATGGAGTAAAATTGATTTTGAGTGATTATGGCCTGAACATAGAGAAGGGGGAGAGGTGTGCAAGGAATAGAGTGAATTGGAACGATGTGGTATACTGAGGTCAATGTGTTGTCAATGGACTTAACCAGGGCATCTGAAAAGTCTGGGGTTAACCATGGAAAGGTTTGAGAGGCCTGAATGTGGATAGGAAGCTGTGGTTTCAGTGCATAACACACAACATCTAGAGACTGAGTGTGAACGTATGACCTTTTTTTGACTGTCTTCCTAGCGTTATCTCACTGAAGCAGGGGGTAGCTATGTCGTTTCCTGTGGGATGGGGTTGTGACAGGAATGGATGAAGGCAAGCAAGTATGAAAATGTACATGTGCATAAATGTATATGTCTGTGTATGTATATGTATGTATATATATGTTGATATGTGTATGTGCGTGTATGGGCTTTTATGTACACATAAGTGGATGGGCAATTCTTCGTCTCTTTCCTGGCACTACCTTGCTGACACAGGAAACGGCAATCAAGTATAACCGAATATAAAATAAAAAAAACAATCTGCTTTTAATGGTACAATAACTTGTAACATACTGTTATTATTATACTTGATCAGTTTTCCAAATTACCAAGGTTTATTTTATTACACCTTGTCACTGTCTCCCACGTTAGCGAGGTAGCACAAGGAAACAGACGAAAGAATGGCCCAACCCACCCACATACACAAGTATATACATAAACGCCCATATACATACCTATACATTTCAATGGACACATACATATATATATACATGTACATATACATACTGCCTTCATCCATTCCCGTCGCCACTCCGCCACACATAAAACAGCACTCCCCTCCCCCCCTGCGCCCACGAGGTAGCACTCAGTCTCTAGCTGTCATGAGTAATGCATCGAAACCACAGCTCCCTCTCCCTTTCTCCCTTTTGCCAGGAATGGATGAAGACAAGCATGAATATGTACACATGTATATATGTATATGTCTGTGTATGTGTATGTATATGAATGTATCGTTAATAAACAAAACTGGAATCAACAACAGAGACAAAATACAAACATCTTCTCAAGAACAATCCCTTTTGCATGGGAAGCCCCTCCAAAAGGATTTGCCTTCCAACGGGTACCCAAGTGAGCTTTCTTGTAATCCTTGTCGTGCCATCTTTGGTCACGGCGGTGATTCACATGCTTACGAGCAGTGCGGAGTCCTCGTGGTTTGCCTGAAGAAAATAAAATGTGCCCATATTAGGGATTTGCCTTTCAACCTATACTCTCAAGACCTACTATTTGATACGAAATATAAAATAAAATCTAAAATTTGAAAAAATCAATGAAAGCTAATTCAGACAAACAAAGAGGTAACTAGGGTGTGATGAAATGGTTGAAACAATGGAAAGGATAAGGGAAAAAAGACTGACTAAGGATCTACATGTCAGACATGGAAGGAAAAAAGAATTACCTACCCAAAAGTATCTATGAGGAGATATTGCATAGAGGTCTGCTGAGGTGTTAACTTCATCTATGACAATCATGGGTTCCTTGTCATGAAACCTTTTATTCTTGAACACAAAAACTATGGAATTCTCCTTTTGTCTGTTACCCATACCCTTGCTAACTTCAAAATATTAGCTCTACAAACACCTATGGAGCTCTTGTGAACTTCTTCATTTTCCTTTTATCAATGGCCCCAATTAAGAGAATTTTTGCCTGTGCCATGATATGGAAAATAGAGGAAGGGGGGGGGGTCAAAAGTCGTTACCCTCAGACTCCTAATCTCATATTTTCTTTCCCACAACCATAACACAAGCATATCATTTGCAGTCCTTGGGTATATACTATTTTCAACTAATTGGCTACGTGCAGGGCTTAAATTTACCAATGGTTATTTTGCCAACAAGTCATCATCACATTTGTATAGCTTACTTTCCAGTATTTCAAGGCTGTTGAAAGTAAAAGCTCCAAAAAACTCTGCTGAACTCGAAGTCAAACATCTTTTAATCTGATGCTGGTCATTGTTGACATCCTTGCTAAGCAACATGGATTCCATCGCATATTTGACCTTGCATGATGCAGCAGGAACCATACGTCAACTATATAATTTACGAAAAAACTAATAGTTAGTATATCCTACGTGGTTTTGATAGTTTCTGTTGACTTCCCGTTCATTTCAGTATTTATGGAAAGCACAAATAATTTTATCCAATCCCGATATCAATTTTGTTACAGAAAAGGTAAATATACCTGAGCAAGGTTACAACTACCCAACCAAAATTCCAAATGAAAGTCCTACGCTTGACAAGGTAATCTCAAAGAACTTCCTTGTAAACCTCAATAGCTGTTTCAACTCCTGAACCTGAATACAACACGTGTTTCCCTTGTTACTTGCATCCATAGACCTGTGATATTTCTAGGGTAACACAACTTACATGATAGGCAATCCACCGAATACCTCTAGTTAGTGTTCAAGTAATCAAAAACTCAAAAAGAAATTCATTTCATCTTTCATTCTCTAATTGAACAAGGTAGCAAGTTTTACCCATATCAGATGCTGGTGTGTTTTCTCCGGAAAGGATCACAAGATGTAGCAAAACGGTGACATAGATTGAATCCACATTAACTACTTATAAATATATTTTACTTATGTAAGTTTATTCATTATAGTAATGAAAAATAATAAAAGTGATATTAAGAAAGAATTTAGAATACAATTTTGAAGTTTACTTCTATTTACAATAATTTCTTCTGTTTTGCTCTTTTATTGACAATCATATGATCGGCTGCTAGTATCCAAGATGACAGGGAAGGTGTCTTTATTGCTTTTACTTTCTTCGTTAATGTACGGCGTTTTTGCCAAGGACCACGTTCCTGTGTTGATTTGGAATACAAAACAGTAAGTTTACCTTATGTTGGAGAAGAGTAGTGAAGTATCTGTCTATTTTCCCTCTGTGAGTGTGTATGAATAGGATGAACCAATTTCTGATTTTGATATATATACTTAGGTTTCCTTAGAATAGTAGACTCATGATGTCTCCTTTCATTCCAGATCTCTGCTTTAAGTCTGGTATCTTTCCGGAATTATATTTGTTCTAAAGTCTCTTTAAACCTGTCTTGGTGGTACTCTTAAGTCTTGGACGGGGGAGAACTAATCAAATTTTCAGTAACTGAGTTCTGTGAATTTACATGAGAAAGACAGACAACAGAAGGTCTGATTGGACCACAGTTGGGTTGCCTGGTAAAAGGGAGTTATTTTGACAAATAAATGTAATTCCGAACAGCAGTTTTTTCACCTATCACCACTCCACTGCTGCATACTAGCTTTCGGCTGTGTCCGTTATCGGTGTCGTTTATACCGTTTATTTCTGGCGTTTTCTAAGTATTCCTGAATTTAGGGAATATTTGTCTAAACGACTTTTGAAGGCATTTATAGTCTTAAAATTCACTATGTCTGACGGTAACTTATAACACGTATAGGAAAAGGAGCTTTTTCCAAGGTCCATATTACATCTTTTAGCTTTTGAATTTTATTCCATTTGTCCTGGTAACCGTATATTCTCATATTTTCAAAAGATATTCGTGATTTACTTTATCGAGCTTGTTCAGAATTTTGAACACTTGGATTAAGTCGCCGTGACGTCCACATTTATTAAGGGAGAAGAGATTCGATCATTTTAGCCTCTTCGTATGCCAGTTTTCTAAGGGATGGAATCAATTTTCCTTTGTGCCTTTGTACTTTTTCTAATTTTTCTTTGACTTTTTTATAGTTTGGGGACCAAAACTGGACTGCATATTCAAGGTGTGGTCTTACTAGTGAATGGTAAAGTGTGAGAATTGTTTATGGTGTCTTGTAATCTATGTTCCTGGTTATGAAACCTAACGTTTGGTTGTCTTTTTTACTTGCTGGTTGGCACTGTTTAGTGTACTTCAGATTGTTGCTGTTGACAACTCCAAGGTCCTTTTCTTCATTTACTATAGGTAGAGAATTTCTGAATAGTTCGTAGTTGTAATGTATATTCTTGTCTCCAAAGTGTATAACTTTGCGCTTGTCTACATTAAACATCAATTGCCATCTGTCTGACCTCTCTGCTAGTAAGTTAAGATCTCTATGAATCATTTCACAATCCTGCCTATTTACAGCTCTACCTCCTAGTTAAATATTTTTTTTTTTTGTTATACTTAATCGCCATCTCCCGTGTCAGTGAGGTAGAACAGGGAAACAGACAAGGAATGGCCCAATCCACCCACATACTCATGTATGTACATAAATGCCCACATGCGCACATATATATATATATATATATATATATATATATATATATATATATATATATATATATACACATTTCAACGTATATATACATATACATACACAGATATATATATATATATACAGGTACACCACTGATTTTCCAGCACTCTTGGTTCCAAAGCCTTGCCGGATTAACTGTATTGCCGTACCACCAGTGGTCATGTAATAATAATTCATCAACACACCTGCAACCCACTAATCATACATCTCCCATGTGTCTAAAGTATACCATGGACTGCTAGAAATTTAAATTAAACAAACATTAAATGTAAATTACATAGATAAATGAAATACAAGTACTTGTACAATAGTACATTAGTGAAACAAGTTTACAGGTATTGATTTAACAAGGTTAAACAAAAATTAAATGCAAATTTATCAATGTTTTTAAGTGAAGCTTTGTTGTAATCCAGCCATTTTTATTTGCACAGTATGTTACTGGGTAAACTTTAACACCTTTCAAGGCCCTGGGACATTTACTTTTTCCTATCACCAGCTGTCTACATCTGTGCGTACCTGCTGCTTTTGAGCACCCGAGATATTAGGTCTGCCCTTAGATTATTTGAATTCTGTGTGGTCTTTGTCCTCTGTTGTTAGTGTTTTCCTAGGTGTGCATCGCCAGCGTAATGCAATTTCGTCTGTATTATACACCTGCTCAGGACTGAGGTGCTCATCAGCTATGAGTTTTGCAAATTCGTCCACATACTTAGCTGCTCCTTCATGGTTTGCAGACTGCTTTTCTCTGCACACTTTATTCATGGAAATTCCATGACGCTTCTTGAATCTTTGAAGCCATCCTTCACTATAGTCATACTCATGTTGTAATTTAAGTTCTTTATGGAATAACATAGTCTGGTCCATTATCATGCTGCCTGTCAAGTCCACTCCATCACTACGACGCAGTCGAAACCATTCCATCATCACTCGATCATGCTCAGTACTCTTACCATCTTTCATAGTTTTTCTAATTGTCATTTGCCTCTTGGAACTGCAGTCTGCATAGAATTTCAATATTTTCTCCCTTTGCTTCTTTATATCATAAACAGTTGATGAACCAATACTGTACATGTCACACAGCTTACACACCAAAACACCACGGTCCATTTTTTTCAACAGTTCTACTTTATCTTTGATCAACATGGACTGGTGTTTATGTTGGACACCATGACTGACACTCTCATATGTCTTAGAAGCCATAGCTATGGTTAGATTTAAGAAAAATAAGCTAAGAATCTTACAGAATTGCGGTATCACCACCAACAAGTGCAGTGTAAAGAATGTAAATGAGTGTGCCCTACACAACGCCATCTGTGGCCACTCAGTAAACTAGTTTGGTGGCCACAATAATTTCAAGTTCCCTCATGTAATTTTCTCCGAACTAAAGGAGGTGCCAAACCATAAATTGTCGGAAATACAGTGGTGTACTTGCCGACTTCATCCATTCCCGTCACTACCCTGCCACACACGACATAGCATCCCCCCTCCCTCCAGCAAGGTAGCATCATAAACAGACAAAAAATACACATTCACACTCAATCTCTAACTGTCATGTGTATGCATCAAAACCACAGCTCCCTTTCCATGTCCAGGCCCCACAGACCTTTGCATGGTTTACCCCAGATGCTTCACATACCCTGGTTCAATCCATTGACAGCACGTCGACCCCAGTATACCACATCATACCAATTCACTCTTCATTGCACGCCTTTCACCCTCCAACACATTCACCCTCCTCCGCAAAACCCTATCTATACCCAATGCCTCACAACCATATAACATTGTTGGAACCATTATTCCTTCAAACATACTCATTTTTGCCTCTCTGAGATAACATTCTTGCCGTCCAGACATTCTTCAATGCTCCCAGAACCTTCACTCCCTCCCCCACTCTGTGACTCACTTCTGCTTCCATGGTTCCATCTGCTGCTAAGTCCACTCCCAGATATCTAGAACACTTTACTTCCTCCAGTTTTTCTCCATTCAAACTTACCTCCCAATAAACTTGTCCCTCAACCCTACTGAACCTAATAACCTTGCTTTTATTCACATTTACTCTTAACTTTCTTCTTTCAGACACTTTACCAAACTCAGTCACCAACTTTTGCAGTTTCTCACCCAAATCAGCCACCAGTGCTGTATCATCTGCGAACAACAACTGACTCACTTTCCAAGCCCTCTCATCCACAACAGACTGCATACTAGCCCCGCTCTCCAAAACTCTTGCATTCACCTCCCTAACCACCCCATCCATAAACAAATTAAACAACCATGGAGACATCACACACCCCTGCAGGAAACCAACATTAATTGAGAACCAATCACTTTCCTCTCATCCTACTTGTACACATGCCTTACATCCTTGGTAAAAACTCTTCATTGCTTCTAGCAACTTAACTCTCACACCATATACTCTCAAGACCTTCCACAAAGCATCTCTGTCAACCCTCTCATATGCCTTCTCTAGATCCATAAATGCTACATACAAAGCCATCTGTTTTTCTAAGTATTTCTCACATACGTTCTTCAAAGCAAACACCTGATCCACACATCCTCTACCACTTCTAAAACTACATTGCTCTTCTCAATCTGATGCTCTGTACGTGCCTTAACCCTCTCAATCAGACTTATGCCTGTGTAATTTGAACACTTACCTTTATCCCCTTTGCCTTTGTACAATGGAACTATGCATGCATTCAGCCAATCGTCAGGCACTTCACCATGATCCATACATACACTGAATATCCTAACCAATCAATCAACAATACAGTCACCCCCTTTTTTGATGAATTCCACTGAAATCCCATCCAAACATGCCACCTTTCTGGCTTTCATCTTCCACAAATCTTTCACTACCTCTTCTCTGTTTACGAAACCCTTCTCCCTGACCCACTCACTTCGCACACCACCCCGACCAAAACACCCTATATCTACCACTCTCTCATCAAAAATATTCAACAAACCTTCAAAATACTCACCCAATCTCCTCACTTCATCACTACTTTTTATTACCTCCCCGTTTGCCCCTTAACCAATGTTCCCATTTGTTCTCTTATCTTATGCACTTTATTTACCTCCTTCCAAAACATCTTTTTTATTCTCCCTAAAATTTAATGATACTCTCTTACCACAGCTGTCATTTGCCCTCTTTTTCATCTCTTGCACCTTTCTCTTAACCTCCTGCCACTCTCTTTCATACTTCTCCCATTCTCCCATTTATTTGCACTACTTCCTTGCAAAAATTGTCTAAATGCCTCTCGCTTCTCTTTCACTACTTACTTCTTCATCCCACCACTCATTACCCTTTTTAATCTGCCCACCTTTCTTATGCCACATGCATCTTTTGCACAAGCCATCACTGCTTCCCTAAATACTTCCCATTCCTCCCCCACTCTCCTTACATCATTTGCTCTCACCTGTTGCCATTCTGCATTTAATCTCTCCTGGTACTTCCTCACACAAGTCTCCATTCCAAGTTCACTTACTCTCACCACTCTTTTCTCCCAAACATTCTCTCTTCTTTTCTGAATACCTCTACAAATCTTCACCTTTGCCTCCACAAGATAGTGATCAGACATCTCTCCTACTCACATACATATACTTATGTACATCTCTCCTTTTAAACCAGCTATTCCCAATCACCAGTCCTTTTTCAGCACACAAATGCACAAGCTCTTCACCATTTCCATTTACAACACTGAACACCCAATGTACACCAGTTATAACCTCAAATGCCACATTTCCCATCTTTGCATTCAAATCACCTATCACTATTACCCGGTCTCGTGCATCAAAGCTGTTAACACAGGCACTCAGCTGCTCCCAAAACACTTGCCTCTCATGATTTTTCTTCTCATTACCAGATGCATAGGCACAAATAATCACCCATCTCTCCCCATCCACTTTCAGTTTTAACCATATCAATCTAGAGTTTTCTTTCTTACACTATCACATACTCCCACAACTCCTGCTTCAGGAGGAGTGCTACTCCTTCCTTCGCTCTTGTCCTCTCACTAACCCCTGACTTTACTCTCAAAACATTCCCAAACCACTCTTCCTCTTTACCCTTGAGCTTTGTTTCACTCAGGGCCAAAACATCCAGGTTCCTTTCCTGAAACATACTACCTATCTATCCTTTTTTCTCATCTTGGTTACATCTTGTATGACACGCAGTGAATACGTGGGAAGTATTCTCTCTCCCCTATCCCTAGTTTAGTATCATCAGAAAAATTTTTCTTTCCTTATTTCATTTTCTCATTATCTTCTGTTAACAGTCCAGTCAAGGCTAGGCCTTGCTGAGGATTTTAGTAAGTGACAAGCTTTAGGTATAAAAAGAAATAGACAACTCTTTCTTGAGGTTGAATAGAGCTTTTTTGTTAAACTTTATGAAAATTGTTTTGGTGTGTCAATTCTGAGAATGTTTATGGGCTCAGGTAACTATTAGATATGATGCTTTCTTAGAATTCTGCATGTTTCTCTAGTATCATATGGTTAGGATTCCCTTACATCCAATGGGATCCAGTGCTGGATGTGATTTTGATCTTTACATTTGTATAGGAAAAGAATATTTAGGCTTTTCTGTTCTTTGCACAGCTTGTTGTTCCTAGAGAGCATGTTTGACTGAAATATTTCATACTATGTTTTTTTTTTTTACATAAATGGCATTCCATTAGTATAAGCCACAAAGTCCATTATTTTTATTCTTATAGCTAAAGGCTTTCTTTTAGATATTTGTTCCTCAGTTAATTTTTAGTAAGTTACTCATATTCTTTATATTCCAGGGCCCAAAGTGGTCTTCCAGCAGTGCCAGCCCTGCAGTATATCAACTATAGCACTTTTCAAGCCAAATATCTTGACCCTTTTAAACCTAGGAACATTCTTCTCTTTCTGCAAGATGCAGTAAGTTCATAACTTTGTGGCACAGATGCATTAGAAAGTATGATATAGATAGTGAAAGAGTTTTTGGTTCTTATTTTGTGTTAATGCCTTTTTAAAGATATTTTAGAACTAGCTTATAGCAGCTAGAACTGTGACTTATATGCAAATATGGATGTATAGCATGTGATTTTTACGTATTTCTGTAATGTAATTATTGAGTATCTTTAGAAACTTCACATTTTGGCAAATTAGTTACTATATCCAATTTTGATATTAAAACAATGCATATATTTAAAGAAAGTGAAAATATAAAAGAATTGTTTTTTATGGTTAGGGCTTATATTTTGATTCAGCAATTCTTGTGGATTTGGAGATTATTTCTAAAAGATGTAACATAATTTATAATATTTTGTATACAAAAATTCAAATTCCTGAATATGCAGTGTCATCTGCCCAAATATTCAAAACAAATTGTTTTTATACTTTGCTGTTTCCTGCATTAGTGAGGTAGTGCTGGGAACTGATGAAGAAGGGACACATTGGCTCACATTCATTCTTTAGTTATCTTGTGCAGCGTACCAAAGCTACAGCTTTGTGTTCACAACCAGGCTCTACAGACCTTTCCATTGTTTCTCATGGTTGCTTTATATTCCCTGACAGCACATTGCCCCCTGTGTACCATTGCTCAAGTTGACTCTATCCCATGCACACTTTTCACCCTCCTGCATGTTCAAGCCCTGAACACTCAGAATCTTTTTTGTATTTTCTTCCATCTCCAGGTAGGTCTCCCCCTTCTCCATGTCTCTTCCACTTTTGCCATATATCCTCTTTCTCAACCTCTCTTCAATCATTCTCTCTGTATGTGTAAAGCATTTCAACACATCCTCTGAAGCTCCTTCAACAACTCTTTTCTTATTACCACTTTACACTTTTACCCTTTTACCTACTTGATCAAACCACCTTCCACCACTTATTGTCTTGATACATTTAATTTCCAAAACATCCGCCCTCCTCCACACACTCTCATCCGTAACCCATACCTTGCATTCATACAACATTGCAGGGACTACCATTCCTTCAAACATACCCATTTTTGCCCTTCTAGATGATGACCTATCTTTCCATACTTTCCTCAGTGCTCTCAGAACCTTCGCACCCACACTCGCTTTATAACTTACTTCCACTTTCATTTTTTCATGCCTTAGATTCAGAAACCTTGCACCTGTTCATTGAAGATGCAGAGTAGTGATTAAGCAGGCCAAGAAACCTTTATGTAATTGTCTTAAGCTATGGCTCCCACCTTAATTCTCATGTAGCATTTTTATAGGAACTGAAAGTTATGAAAGTTTCTGTAATTGCTACTAGAGCCTGAGGGAAAACTTTACAGTTCCATCATCCAGTCTGGAGCTTTCAGATCAAAATGAGAAATGTTAAAGTAACTCAGTGTGAGCTATTATCAGTACTTTCTAGGGTTGATAAATTTGACAGATGAAACTCCCTGGTGTCTCATAAGGAAATTACAAGGTTCATTCTTTTATTGAGAAATTACAAGGTTCAATCTATTCTCAGAAGTTGTGATTAAACCTAGATTAGCGTATAAAGGTCGATTTTGTGCTGTTGGTGACCAAAGATTTGTTATTTAAAGGAGACAATACATTTGCTTAAGGTTAGAGTGGCTCATGTTTGCATTACTCTACAAAGAAATATATAGCTTGAAAGCAGGAGGTTGTGCCTGAGGCTTGGGTGAGTTATTGTTCCTGTATTCAAAGGAAAAGGTGCTAAGAGTGTATGTAGTAATTGTAGGAGAATAAGTCTGTTAAGCATACCAGGAAAAGTATTTGCAAGAGTGTTGATTGATAAAGTGATGGACATGACAATGCAGAATAAGTGAGGAATAAAGGGGTTGGAAAGGTAAGGGTGTATGGATCAGATTTTTGTGGTGAGAATGACTCTGCAAAAGTATCTAGGGAAAGGTAAGAAGCTCTGTGTAATTTTCAGTGATCTAGAGAAAGCGTATGACAGAGTTGATTGAAATGTTTTATGGGATATGTTAAGGATATATGAGGAAGAGGGAAAACTGTTGGATGGTGTGAAAGCCTTTATAGAGTGGCAAATGTATGTGTAAGAGTGGATATAGAGTTGAGCAAAAGCTTCTGTATACATGTGAGTGTGAGGTAGGGCTGTATGATATCACTATGGCTTTTTAACATATATTTGGATAGAGTAATAACGAAGATGAAAGCTAAATTAGGGAAAGTGGATGCAGAGATGGGGTGTGTTGATGAGGTATTGTGGCTAGTGACAAACCTGCTTGCAGGTGATACTGTGTTGTTTGCTGAGAGTGAAGAGGAGTTGCAGAAGGTTGTAAGTGTGTTCTATGATGTGCAAGTATAGGCAATTGAAGGTAAATGTGAGTAAATGTAAAGTAATGGTGTTTTAAGGGAATCAGAGTAAAATTATAGATTTTGCGAAGTGCTATAGAGTGAGAGGAGAAATTGTGCTAAACTGTGTTATAGATATAGGGGAAGATAGACTGCAAGAGGTGAGTGAATTTAAGTATTTAGGATATCTTAGGTAAGTTTGGTGATATAGACATATAGAAGGGGAGATAAGGGAGAGATCAGTACAGAGTAGATAAGTCACTGGGTTCTTTCATAGAATAATGAAGAGGAAAGGTAATGTGAGGAAAGGATTAAGGGACAGCATAGTCCTCCTGACCCCAACCAGTGCAGCTGAAACATGGCATGGGATGACTCACTGTGGTCAAGAACCCAGGATGTGGGAATGAGCTATTTGAGAGGATGTGGTATGATGAGATGGAATGAATGAAAAATTGAGAGGGTTTTTGAGAGATTGGGTATAGTAGGAAATGAATTTTTGTGTTATTGAGTGTGAAATGTAATACTTTGAGGTTGTTTGGGCATGTGAAAAAAATGACAGAGGATATTTATAAGGAAAGTGTATGATAGTGTGATTAAAGAGATTGGTATGAGAGAAAGACCACCTTTTATGTGGGAAAATAGAGTGGAAGAGTACTGAAGGGAGAGAGATTGTGGAAGAATGCATTGAATGGTGTATATATGGGAGGCGAGTAAGGACAGGGATAAGAAACTGTTTTACTGTGGCCACCCCCTTAATAGGAGTTCCTGTAGGAAATGGGCATGAGAGATATAGATAGATAGAAAGAGGAAGAATCCTTATGGATAAACTGCATTTTGGTGGAAAAGTAGAGTTTTAACCTTCCATTAAGCATGTCCTCCCTCAAAATCTTATGGGGCCCTGCATGCAGCAAGAGAAATGAATATACATATTGTAAAACCAATTATTTTTCAGCTGAGTGTGGAAGACCTTTCAAGCCATCCCTCAGAACTACATCATGTGAAACAGTGGATGGAAAGCAGTCATTCTCTTTACCTGCCAAATGTTGAAAATGCTGCTTATCTGGCTCATGACCTTCCATCTCATGGATACAATGTAAGTTACTCTGGATGGCTATTGCCTGTCACTGAGTTTGTTGACTTAATACATTTTTTCTTTTTTGTGTATTTTCATAGACTCGAGTTTTTATATTTTCTCACCAACTAACATTTCACTGTGATTCCCTGTTTAGTGTTAGGAACCTGTCAAACCTTTTACCTGTTTGTTTATTTCAGAATTAAGTTAGGTAGTTAGACAGTTTGATTACAAGAGTAGCTGATGGCTTTAAATAGACTTTATAAGGGCCTTTCTTGAAGAGTGAGCTCCTTTTACTGATCTAGTGTCCTTGTGTTTGTTATTCTGTTATTCTCTGTATATCATGTAAACCAGAGAGGGGATTGGAATGAGTTTACACAAATGTAAATCACTTCCATGTGTTTCCTGAGTTGCTCCCTGGGTTGTACTTTCAAGATCAAGATCATATTGGGGTTATGATATTTTAGATTTCAGCTAAGTATTTGTATGCCATCCAAATGTGAGGAAGTTGGCTTGTAATTTAGCCTTCTGTAGAAGCATTTGATAGGAGGAAATCAAGAAAAGGGATCTCAGGCACTTGTATACCACTTTTATCTGATGGTAACTTCATTTAGATGTTTTGGATCTACCTTGCATTGCTTTAGGAGTTCCTCCTCTACAAAAGAGAGAATTCTAGTGTGCTTCCAAATCACCATTGAAGGCATTTTATTTCTTTTTGCTTTCAGGTTCAGTCTCAAGTTTTTCTGCACACCTTTCAGCTTTATTTCAGGTATATAAAGAATAGGTCAGAAATAAAAGAAGGGCAGGTTTTGACATATTTAGAACCATTCCTTTCCAAGGCAGTGTCCCAAGAGCATTTTTTCTTTTATTTCTTTCCCAGCCCTGCCTCAGTCTCTTTGTGGCAAAATCTCCTTGTGATTAATCTCTCTCTCTCTCTCTCTCTCTCTCTCTCTCTCTGTTACTGCTTTTAAGTTGATACCTGTGATCTGTGCATTTTGAGTTGTATGTGGATGGGACTGGGCGGATTGATGTTATTGCTGCAGTGGTCTCTGGTTTGGCTGCAGGGGAACCAAAAGCATCCCCATGGCTGAATGGTAAGAAAAGGATTTGAAAGGCCAGTGCTACTAAGAATCCATTGAAGGTCCTAACCATGATTTTCTTGGAGACTGTAAGGTGTTGAGTCCACTATATGCAGGAACTTATGAGTGTCATGTTAGTAGTCTTGTGCTTCTATCATCAAGTGAACATGTGGTGAAACCTGGGTTAGTTGTATATTCAGCACTTGTGTTTAGACATTAGTACTGTACTTGTCCTTGCTATTTTTGCCATGATTTTGAAGTAAAAGTGAAATAAATGAAGCATAGTTTAATAGGTTGCCCTGAGATAAGAAACAGGAATGTAGAATGTTCCTTCTTTTGAAAGATTAAAAATGAGAGGGAAGGATTTCCAGCCCTCCGCTCCCTCCTCTTTTAGTCGCCTTCTACAACACGCAGGAAATATGTGAGAAGTATTCTTTCTCCCCTATCCCCAGGGATGATTATTATTATTATTTTTATTATTCTTTTTCTTTTTTTTATTATACTTTGTCGCTGTCTCCCACGTTAGCGAGGTAGCGCAAGGAAACAGATGAAAGGATGGCCCAACCCATCCACATACACATGTTTATACATACACGTCCATGCATGCACATATACATACCTATACATCTCAACCTATACATATATATACACACACAGACATATGCATATATACACATGTACATAATTCATGCTGCCTGCCCTTATTCATTCCTGTCGCCACCCCGCCACACATGGAATGACAACCCCCACCCCCCGCATGTGCACGAGGTAGCACTAGGAAAAGACACAAAGGCCACATTTGTTCACACTCAGTCTCTAGCTGTCATGTATAATGTACTGAAACCACAGTTCCCTTTCCACATCCAGGCCCCACAAAACTTTCCATGGTTTACCCCAGACACTTCACATGCCCTGGTTCACTCCATTGACAGCACGTCGATCCTGGTATACCACATCGTTCCAGTGCACTCTATTCCTTGCATGCCTTTTACCCTCCTGCATGTTCAGGCCCCAATCACTCAAAATCTCTTTCACTCCATCTTTCCACCTCCAATTTGGTCTCCCACTTCTCCTTGTTCCCTCCACCTCTGATACATATATCCTCTTTGTCAATCTTTCCTCACTCATTCTCTCCATGCGACCAGATCATTTCAAAACACCCTCTTCTGCTCTCTCAACCACACTCTTTTTACCACTACACATCTCTTTTACCCTTTCATTACTTACTCGATCAAACCACCTCACACCACATATTGTCCTCACACATAGCCCATGCCTCGCTACCATATAACATTGTTGGAACCACTTTTCTTTCAAACATACCCATTTTTGCTTTCCAAGATAACATTCTCGACTTCCACTTATTTTTCAATGCTCCCAGAACTTTTGCCCCCTCCCCCACCCTATGATTCACTTCTGCTTCCATGGTTCCATCAGCTGCCAAATCCACTCCCAAATATCTAAAACACTTCACTTCCTCCAGTTTTCCTCCATTCAAACTTACCTCCCAATTGACTTGTCCCTCAACCCTACTGTACCTAATAACCTTGCTCTTATTCACATATACTCTCAGCTTTCTTCTTTCACACACTTTACCAAGCTCAGTCACCAACTTCCGCAGTTTCTCATCTGAATCACCCTCAAGCGCTGTATCATCAGTGAACAACAACTGACTCACTTCCCAAGCCATCTCCTCCAGAACAGACTGCATATTTGTCCCTCTCTCCTAAACTCTTGCATTCACCTCCCTAACCACCCCATCCATAAACAAATTAGTCAGGTAGTGCAAGGAAACAGATGAAAGAATGGTCCAACCCACCTACATACACATGTATATGTATAAACGCCCACACATGCACATATACATACCTATACATTTTCATGTATGCATACGTATACATACACAGACATTTACATATAACACATGTACATATTCATACTTGCTAACTTCATCCATTCCCAGGCATTCCTCACGTGTCGTAGAAGGCGACTAAAGGGGACGGGAGCGGGGGGCTAGAAACCCTCCCCTCCTTGTATTTTAACTTTCTAAAAGGGGAAACAGAAGAAGGAGTCGCGCGGGGAGTTCTCATCCTCCTCGAAGGCTCAGATTGGGGTGTCTAAATGTGTGTGGATGTAACCAAGATGAGAAAAAAGGAGAGATAGGTAGTATGTTTGAGGAAAGGAACCTGGATGTTTTGGCTCTGAGTGAAACGAAGCTCAAGGGTAAAGGGGAAGAGTGGTTTGGGAATGTCTTAGGAGTAAAGTCAGGGGTTAGTGAGAGGACAAGAGCAAGGGAAGGAGTAGCACTACTCCTGAAACAGGAGTTGTGGGAGTATGTGATAGAGTGTAAGAAAGTAAACTCTAGATTGATATGGGTAAAACTGAAAGTTGATGGAGTGAGATGGGTGATTATTGGTGCATATGCACCTGGGCATGAGAAGAAAAATCATGAGAGGCAAATGTTTTGGGAGCAGCTGAATGAGTGTGTTAGTGGTTTTGATGCACAAGACCGGGTTATAGTGATGGGTGATTTGAATGCAAAGGTGAGTAATGTGGCAGTTGAGGGAATAGTTGATATACATGGGGTGTTCAGTGTTGTAAATGGAAATGGTGAAGAGCTTGTAGATTTATGTGCTGAAAAAGGACTGGTGATTGGGAATACCTGGTTTAAAAAGAGAGATATACATAAGTATACGTATGTAAGTAGGAGAGATGGCCAGAGAGCGTTATTGGATTATGTGTTAATTGACAGGCGCATGAAAGAGAGACTTTTGGATGTTAATGTGCTGAGAGGTGCAACTGGAGGGATGTCTGATCATTATCCTGTGGAGGCGAAGGTGAAGATTTGTAGAGGTTTTCAGAAAAGAAGAGAGAATGTTGGGGTGAAGAGAGTGGTGAGAGTAAGTGAGCTTGGGAAGGAGACTTGTGTGAGGAAGTACCAGGGGAGACTGAATACAGAATGGAAAAAGGTGAGAACAAAGGACGTAAGGGGAGGGGGGGAGGAATGGGATGAATTTAGGGAAGCAGTGATGGCTTGCGCAAAAGATGCTTGTGGCATGAGAAGCGTGGGAGGTGGGCAGATTAAAAAGGGTAGTGAGTGGTGGGATGAAGAAGTAAGATTATTAGTGAAAGAGAAGAGAGAGGCATTTGGACGATTTTTGCAGGGAAATAATGCAAATGAGTGGGAGATGTATAAAAGATAGAGGCAGGAGGTCAAGAGAAAGGTGCAAGAGGTGAAAAAGTGGGCAAATGAGAGCTGGGGTGAGAGAGTATCATTAAATTTTAGGGAGAATATAAGAGTATCATTAAATTTTAGAGAGAATAAAAAGATGTTTTGGAAGGAGGTAAACAAAGTGCGTAAGACAAGGGAACAAATGGGAACATCAGTGAAGCGGGCTAATGGGGAGGTGATAACAAGTAGTGGTGATGTGAGAAGGAGATGGAGTGAGTATTTTGAAGGTTTATTGAATGTGTTTGATGATAGAGTGGCAGATATAGGGTGTTTTGGTTGAGGTGGTGTGCAAAGTGAGAGGGTTAGGGAAAATGATTTGGTAAACAGAGAAGAGGTAGTAAAAGCTTTGCGGAAGATGAAAGCCGGCAAGGCAGCGGATTTGGATGGTATTGCAGCGGAATTTATTAAAAAGGGGGGTAACTGTATTGTTGACTGGTTGGTAAGGTTATTTAATGTAAGTATGATTCATGGTGAGGTGCCTGAGGATTGGCGGAATGCTTGCATAGTGCCATTGTACAAAGGCAAAGGAGATAAGAGTGAGTGCTCAAATTACAGAGGTATAAGTTTGTTGAGTATTCCTGGTAAATCATACGGGAGGGTATTGATTGAGAGGGTGAAGGCATGCACAGAGCATCAGATTGGGGAAGAGCAGTGTGGTTTCAGAAGTTGTAGAGGATGTGTGGATCAAGTGTTTGCTTTGAAGAATGTATGTGAGAAATACTTAGAAAAGCAAATGGATTTGTATGTAGCATTTATGGATCTGGAGAAGGCATGTGATAGAGTTGACAGAGATGCTCTGTGGAAGGTATTAAGGATATATGGTGTGAGAGGCAAGTTGTTAGAAGCAGTGAAAAGTTTTTATCGAGGATGTAAAGCATGTGTACGTGTAGGAAGAGAGGAAAGTGATTGGTTCTCAGTGAATGTAGGTTTGCGGCAGGGGTGTGTGATGTCTCCATGGTTGTTTAATTTGTTTACGGATAGGGTTGTTAGGGAGGTGAATGCAAGAGTTTTGGAAAGAGGGGCAAGTATGCAGTCTGTTGTGGATGAGAGAGCTTGGGAAGTGAGTCAGTTGTTGTTCGCTGATGATACAGCGCTGGTGGCTGATTCATGTGAGAAACTGCAGAAGCTGGTGACTGAGTTTGGTAAAGTGTGTGAAAGAAGAAAGTTGAGAGTAAATGTGAATAAGAGCAAGGTTATTAGGTACAGTAGGGTTGAGGGTCAAGTCAACTGGGGGGTAAGTTTGAATGGAGAAAAACTGGAGGAAGTGAAGCATTTTAGATATCTGGGGGTGGATTTGGCAGCTGATGGAACCATGGAAGCAGAAGTGAATCATAGGGTGGGGGAGGGGGCGAAAATTATGGGATCCTTGAAGAATGTGTGGAAGTGTTGAGAACATTATCTCGGAAATCAAAAATGGGTATGTTTGGAGGAATAGTGATCCCTACAATGTTGTATGGTTGCGAGGCGTTGGCTATGGATAGAGTTGTGCGCAGGAGGGTGGATGTGGTGGAAATGAGATGTTTGAGGACAATATGTGGTGTGAGGTGGTTTGATTAAGTAATAATAGGGTAAGGGAGATGTGTGGTAATAAAAAGAGTGTGGTTGAGAGAGCAGAAGAGGGCGTTTTGAAATGGTTTGGTCACGTGGAGAGAATGAGTGAGGAAAGATTGACCAAGAGGATATATGTGTCAGAGGTGGAGGGAACGAGGAGAAGTGGAAGACCAAATTGGAGGTGGAAAGATGGAGTGAAAAAGATTTTGAGTGATTGGGGCCTGAACATGCAGGAGGGTGAAAGGCGGGCAAGGAATTGAGTGAATTGGAACGATGTGGTATACCGGGGTCGACGTGTTGTCAATGGATTGAATCAGGGCATGTGAAGCGTCTGGGGTAAACCATAGAAAGTTCTGTGGGGCCTGGGTGTGGAAAGGGAACTGTGGTTTCAGTGCATTATTACATGACAGCTAGAGACTGAGTGTGAACGAATGGGGCCTTTGTTGTCTTTTCCTAGTGCTACCTCGCACACATGAGGGGGGAGGGTGTTGTTATTCCATGTGTGGCGGGGTGGCGATGGGAATGAATAAAGGCAGGCAGTATGAATTATGTACATGGGTATATATGTATATGTTTGTGTGGGTATGTATATGTATGCATTGAGATGTATAGGTATGTATATTTGCGGGTGTGGACATGTATGTATATACATGTGTATGGGGGTGGGTTGGGCCATTCTTTCGTCTGTTTCCTTGTGCTACCTCGCTAATGCGGGAGACAGCGACAAAGCAAAATATATAATATGATAATATATATATATATATATATATATATATATATATATATATATATATATATATATATATATATATATTCCTGGTAAATTATATGGGAGGGTATTAATTGAGAGGGTGAAGGCATGTACAGAGCATCAGATTGGGGAAGAGCAGTGCGGTTTCAGAAGTGGTAGAGGATGTGTGGATCAGGTGTTTGCTTTGAAGAATGTATGTGAGAAATACTTAGAAAAGCAAATGGATTTGTATGTAGCATTTATGGATCTGGAGAAGGCATATGATAGAGTTGATAGAGATGCTCTGTGGAAGGTATTAAGAATATATGGTGTGGGAGGCAAGTTGTTAGAAGCAGTGAAAAGTTTTTATCGAGGATGTAAGGCATGTGTACGTGTAGGAAGAGAGGAAAGTGATTGGTTCTCAGTGAATGTAGGTTTGCGGCAGGGGTGTGTGATGTCTCCATGGTTGTTTAATTTGTTTATGGATGGGGTTGTTAGGGAGGTAAATGCAAGAGTCCTGGAAAGAGGGGCAAGTATGAAGTCTGTTGTGGATGAGAGAGCTTGGGAAGTGAGTCAGTTGTTGTTCGCTGATGATACAGCGCTGGTGGCGGATTCATGTGAGAAACTGCAGAAGCTGGTGACTGAGTTTGGTAAAGTGTGTGGAAGAAGAAAGTTAAGAGTAAATGTGAATAAGAGCAAGGTTATTAGGTACAGTAGGGTTGAGGGTCAAGTCAATTGGGAGGTGAGTTTGAATGGAGAAAAACTGGAGGAAGTGAAGTGTTTTAGATATCTGGGAGTGGATCTGTCAGCGGATGGAACCATGGAAGCGGAAGTGGATCATAGGGTGGGGGAGGGGGCGAAAATTTTGGGAGCCTTGAAAAATGTGTGGAAGTCGAGAACATTGTCTCGGAAAGCGGAGGTGGGTATGTTTGAAGGAATAGTGGTTCCAACAATGTTGTATGGTTGCGGGGCGTGGGCTATGGATGGAGTTGTGCGCAGGAGGATGGATGTGCTGGAAATGAGATGTTTGAGGACAATGTGTGGTGTGAGGTGGTTTGATCGAGTAAGTAACGTAAGGGTAAGAGAGATGTGTGGAAATAAAAAGAGCGTGGTTGAGAGAGCAGAAGAGGGTGTTTTGAAATGGTTTGGGCACATGGAGAGAATGAGTGAGGAAAGATTGACCAAGAGGATATATGTGTCGGAGGTGGAGGGAACGAGGAGAAGAGGGAGACCAAATTGGAGGTGGAAAGATGGAGTGAAAAAGATTTTGTGTGATCGGGGCCTGAACATGCAGGAGGGTGAAAGGAGGGCAAGGAATAGAGTGAATTGGAGCGATGTGGTATACAGGGGTTGACGTGCTGTCAGTGGATTGAATCAAGGCATGTGAAGCGTCTGGGGTAAACCATGGAAAGCTGTGTAGGTATGTATATTTGCGTGTGTGGACGTGTGTATGTACATGTGTATGGGGGGGGGGGTTGGGCCATTTCTTTCGTCTGTTTCCTTGCGCTACCTCGCAAACGCGGGAGACAGCGACAAAGTATAAAAAAAAAAAAAAAAAATATATATATATATATATATATATATATATATATATATATATATATATATACATAAATGCGCTACCTCGCAAATGCGGGAGACAGTGACAAAGCAAAAAAAAAAAAAAAGATAAATGCTCGTACATGCACATATACATACATATACTTTTCAACATACATACACAGACATATACAAAAATACATATGCAAACATTCATACTAGCTGCCTTCATCCATTGTTGTTATTATTATTCATAATGAATGAAATGTTAATCTTTTTCCTCTGTCATTCCCATAACTGACAACAAAATGCTTTCAGAATGAGAGGAAATTCATTAAAAGCTATCTGTTTTCAGTGACGTTCTATTTACTTTCTTGAAACATGGTACTCATCTTAATTGAGGTTAGCATGCTTGTCTTTGTTTTTCTTGTTAATATATCATGCTTTTAGGATTCTCCCTTGGAGAGAAAACTTTTCAGTTTTCAGTGTTACATTTTTATCTTTTGAAGGTTGTGGTTCTTGAGCCAGGTGTTCCTGCTGCTGGACTAGACCTGAAGCAACAGGACAATAATCTTGTGGTGGTAAAGCTGCCATCCACCCTAACCAATCCAAGTAGGCATAGAGCCCTGCAGAAAGCTGGTAGGTTTTATGATTGTACTTTTTTTTTGTCCCTTTTCACATCTTTATTCATGGAGATTGGGTAGAAAGAATACAAGAATACCACCCATAGGTCTTTTTTGCAGAACCTTCACTTCACCATGCAACAATCACCACTGGAAAGAGAAAATAAAAATGGTGAGTACTTTCATTTATTAATCCTCAGACAGAGTAGGGAAGATACAAGTGTTGAGGTCCCTAAAAGTACAGAGGAAGCAGTGAGGTGGGGCTTCATTAATCCCCATGGAGTGCAGGTGGACACTAATTATGTGACCTGATATCTGACCTTCCTCTCCTTGCATTTTGTGTGGACATGGTTATTTTGGTGGATACTTTTTAATGATTATTTCAGGTAACAGTTTCTCACATTTAGAATGGCCAAAGGACATATTTACATTATGATCAAATGTGCCAGAGATCAAATATGGGCCAATTACATTTCTTTCACTGAAACAATTTGATTTAAGTACGGTCTTAGCTCCTTCCCAGTTGATATGGTCATCAAAGGCAGCTTTATGTTGAAATAAGCTGTTGCTCTGTTGGGCTATCCTAGCACTGTACTTATGTTGTGAGATCCTAGTCTCCAAATCTTTCCCTGATTGCCCAATATACAGTTGGTTACATTCTTTACATGGGACTTTATAAACAATACCTTTATTATTTGATGGGCTATAGTTTATAAAGTCCTGTGTAAAGACTGTAACCAATTTTATATTGGACAGTCGAAGAAAGATTTGGAGACTTGGATCTCACAGCATAAGTATAGCATTAGACCAAAAGAGCAATGGCTTATTTCAACATAAAGCTGCATTTGATCACCATATCAGCTGGGAAGGAGCTAAGACCATAGCTGATGTGTCCTTTGGCCATTTTAAATGTGAGAAACTGTTAACTGAAATTAAGGATAACCCTGTCCACACACAATACAAGTAAAGGAAGGTCAGATGTCAGGTCACATAATTAGTGCCCACATGCACTCAAGGGGATTTATGAAGTCCTGCCTCACTGTTACCTCTGTACTTTTAAGGGCCTCAACACTTGTATCTCTCCCCTTTTGTCTGAGGACATGATAAACAAAAGTACTCATCGTTTTTATTTTCTTTTTCCAGTGGTAATTTTTGCTGGTCTTCTATATGTTGTACAAGGAAGCTAAGAGGGACAGGAGTAGGCGGATCTAAGTCCCTTCTACCCTGGAAGATCACATTCTAAAAGTAGGAGCAGAAGAATGTACTAAGTGAGGATTTTCCTTTAAGGCTTACTCACATAATGCTAAGGTGGTAGTGGGAAACGTATAAGAAGAACCTGATTAATATTCCAGTATTGATGTTCATGATATGATTCATTTGCTGGAATCAGTGTGTTGTTTGGAAAGAAGGAAATATGCCAGTTTTATTTGTTGCCATGATTCCTGTTGCATTATTTCATGAGTTGCTTACTTTTCCTGTATAATGTATACCCATGTGCACTCTAGGATCACAGATCCAAAAATCAACTTTCCGATGTTACTACTTTGATGAAACGACCCTTCAAAATTCTTTGATAATGCACATCATCTTTCCAGTTATGAAAGATAGCAGGCTGGCCACCAGACAGTGTATTTGCTTTCATCTAATTCATGTGTATGAAATCATTAAGTTGCTTCCAGTCTTGCTTTCAGATTCTATCATTATCATGGGAAATTGGATCATCCCATTCTCCATGACAAAACCTATGATATGATTTCAACAAATTCTTTGTCAGTTGCTGAGATAAGAAAAAGGTAGGTTCTTTGTAGTGAAGAAAATACACAAGACATGAGGATCTAGTAATTTATACCCAGAGCAAGGGCACTGACATGCTGTCAGTCAGCTGAACCATGGAATGCAAAACAGTTGGGGAACTGCAGAAAGGACTGTGGGACCTGATTTTGGATAGGGTTTGGAGCTCCCTTGCAGATGTGGGAAATGATGAACATGTATGGAAGTATGGATCCATACTTCTCCCTTATCATTTTATAAGTGGCATATTCATTTTATCCATGTTGTACATTTGGCCAGTACCTTTTATACACACTATCACAGACAGTGCAGGGGCCCATTTATATGTCTCCCTTGGCACCTACTATTCAGCCAGTCTAAGGACGTATTTCCTGTAATTTTTTTCTTTTTACTTTGGAGGCTTCAGTCAGACATAAGTCCACATCAAGGCTTGGCCTTAATTGAAATATGGAGAGGTTAATGAAGAGGAAAAAGAAGAAACAAGGGAAAATATTTACAAATTGTGGAAGGAGTGAAAAACTGTATTTTGAAATGTGCCAGGTCTTAGTTGTTGGGAAAGACAAGAGGGTAGAAAGTTCCAGAGCTCTGAGGTGTAGGGGAAAAACAGATATGAAAAAGGCCCAATCTTGAGTTGCCCATAGCATCACAATAATCATAGTCATGCAGGAACTTGCTGGGTTTTACATAGTCTATCTAGTTGTAGGTGCACAGAAGCAGCCAGTTCTTGAGAGCAAATACCAAAGTAATATCAGTAGCAGAGGAAAATTGAAGTAGTGCTGTGGGATAGCACAAGCGGGTCAAGTTTTAAAGTTTGCGTGGGAGATTTTCTAAGACCCATTGCTGTTGACGCGACTATTGAGTAGGAATGCAGAGCCAGGACCACTCCAGATGTGAGAACAGAAATCCATATAAGGACAGATCAGTCCTTTGTATAAACTGAGCAGCTGTTCAGAAGAAAAGAAGTTTTGACATCCAAACAGGACTCCCAGTTTCTTAGAGGCAGAAGAGGCAGACTTAGCTATTTCCATAATGTAGAGTTTCCAAGATAGAGTAGATATCACAGTAATATCAAGTATGTTCATTAAGTCAAGAAGTGGAATTACAGGACCTTCAAAGGAGAGTGAAAAGTTGTGAGGAATTTTGGATAGAGATATGGATAGTAACTGGGTCTTGTAGGCATTAAACATAACTAGATTTTATACACCCCATTGAGTTATCCTGCTTAGATTTAATCTCATTTCATACATTCACATCTCTTACTGTACCTTCATGTGAAAGGCCTTATTTTTCTCTTTAATGTTATGTAATATTCATTATGAATATGAAGTAAAGATGTTGAGATATTACAGATATATTTTCTCATTGCAGATGAAGTAATGGAGAATGTCATCTCAAAGATTGGGGAACAAAGAGACTTCACGTTTATCTTCACAGGCCTGAAACCATCTGTGGTGAGTTATATAAGGAGTTACAGATGTTTGTTAGCATAAATAAGTAATTGATTGTACAACTCCAGAACCCACTTTATAGAGCTCCTGCAGCTTTAAGGCTGTGTTCCAATCAAGAGTAGGGAAATGATGGATTCCTATGGAACGAGAAGTTCTTTGTGAGACTGTACACTTTTTCATCCACAGACAGTGTTATAGCCTCTCTGAAGATGATTATTTAACCATATGCAGGTTTTTAAACCTGGTATTCCCAATCACCAGTCTTTTTTCAGCTTACAAACCCACAAGCTCTTCACCATTTTCATTCACGACACTAAATACTCCATGTACACCTATTATACCCTCAATTGCCACGTTACTGACCTTTGCATTTAAATCTCCCATCACTTATACCCAGGCCTGTGCACCTAAGCTACTGACACACTCAACTGCTCCCAAAACACTTGCCTCTCATGATCTTTCTTCTCATGACCAGGTGCATTATTATTATTATTATTATTATTATTTTTCTTTTCTTTCATACTATTCGCCATTTCCCGCATTAGCGAGGTAGCGTTAAGAACAGAGGACTGGGCCTTAGAGGGAATATCCTCACCTGACCCCCTTCTCTGTTCCTTCTTTTGGAAAATTAAAAAAAAAACGAGAGGGGAGGATTTCCAGCCACCCGCTCCCTCCCCTTTTAGTCGCCTTCTACGACACGCAGGGAATACGTGGGAAGTATTCTTTCTCCCCTATTTATTTATTTATTTATTTATTTTGCTTTGTCGCTGTCTCTCGCGTTTGCGAGGTAGCGCAAGGAAACAGACGAAAGAAATGGCCCAACCCACCCCATACACAATGTATACACACACACACGTCCACACACGCAAATATACATACCTATACATCTCAATATACACATATATATACGTACACAGACACATACATATATACCCATGCACACAATTCACACTGTCTGCCCCCATTCACTCCCATCGCCACCTTGCCACACATGGAATACCTTCCCCCTCCCCCCTCGTGTGTGCGAGGTAGCACTAGGAAAAGACAACAAAGGCCCCATTCGTTCACACAGTCTCTAGCTGCCACGCAATAATGCCCGAAACCACAGCTCCCTTTCCACATCCAGGCCCCACACAACTTTCCATGGTTTACCCCAGACGCTTCACATGCCCTGATTCAATCCACTGACAGCACGTCAACCCCAGTATACCACATCTATCCAATTCACTCTATATCTTGCCTTCCTTTCACCCTCCTGCATGTTCAGGCCCCGATCACACAAAATCTTTTTCACTCCATCTTTCCACCTCCAATTTGGTCTCCCACTTCTCCTCGTTCCCTCCACCTCCGACACATATATCCTCTTGGTCAATCTTTCCTCACTCATTCTCTCCATGTGCCCAAACCATTTCAAAACACCCTCTTCCGCTCTCTCAACCACGCTCTTTTTATTTCCACACATCTCTCTTACCCTTACATTACTTATTTATATTTATTTTTTTTTTTTTATTATACTTTGTCGCTGTCTCCCGCGTTTGCGAGGTAGCGCAAGGAAACAGACGAAAGAAATGGCCCAACCCCCCCCCCATACACATGTATATACATACGTCCACACACGCAAATATACATACCTACACAGCTTTCCATGGTTTACCCCAGACGCTTCACATGCCTTGATTCAATCCACTGACAGCACGTCAACCCCGGTATACCACATCGCTCCAATTCACTCTATTCCTTGCCCTCCTTTCACCCTCCTGCATGTTCAGGCCCCGATCACACAAAATCTTTTTCACTCCATCTTTCCACCTCCAATTTGGTCTCCCTCTTCTCCTCGTTCCCTCCACCTCCGACACATATATCCTCTTGGTCAATCTTTCCTCACTCATTCTCTCCATGTGCCCAAACCACTTCAAAACACCCTCTTCTGCTCTCTCAACCACACTCTTTTTATTTCCACACATCTCTCTTACCCTTACGTTACTCACTCGATCAAACCACCTCACACCACACATTGTCCTCAAACATCTCATTTCCAGCACATCCATCCTCCTGCGCACAACTCTATCCATAGCCCACGCCTCGCAACCATACAACATTGTTGGAACCACTATTCCTTCAAACATACCCATTTTTGCTTTCCGAGATAATGTTCTCGACTTCCACACATTCTTCAAGGCCCCCAGAATTTTTCGCCCCCTCCCCCACCCTATGATCCACTTCCGCTTCCATGTTTCCATCTGCTGCCAGATCCACTCCCAGATATCTAAAACACTTCACTTCCTCCAGTTTTTCTCCATTCAAACTCACCTCCCAATTGACTTGACCCTCAACCCTTATATATGTACTTGTATATATATATATATATATATATATATATATATACACATATATATATATATATATATATATATATATATATATATATATATATATATATATATATATAGAAGTGGTAGAGGATGTGTGGATCAGGTGTTTACTTTGAAGAATGTATGTGAGAAATACTTAGAAAAGCAAATGGATTTGTATGTAGCATTTATGGATCTGGAGAAGGCATATGATAGAGTTGATAGAGATGCTCTGTGGAAGGTATTAAGAATATATGGTGTGGGAGGAAAGTTGTTAGAAGCAGTGAAAAGTTTTTATCGAGGATGTAAGGCATGTGTACGTGTAGGAAGAGAGGAAAGTGATTGGTTCTCAGTGAATGTAGGTTTGCGGCAGGGGTGTGTGATGTCTCCATGGTTGTTTAATTTGTTTATGGATGGGGTTGTTAGGGAGGTAAATGCAAGAGTTTTGGAAAGAGGGGCAAGTATGAAGTCTGTTGGGGATGAGAGAGCTTGGGAAGTGAGTCAGTTGTTGTTCGCTGATGACACAGCGCTGGTGGCTGATTCATGTGTGAAACTGCAGAAGCTGGTGACTGAGTTTGGTAAAGTGTGTGGAAGAAGAAAGTTAAGAGTAAATGTGAATAAGAGCAAGGTTATTAGGTACAGTAGGGTTGAGGGTCAATTCAATTGGGAGGTGAGTGTGAATGGAGAAAAACTGGAGGAAGTGAAGTGTTTTAGATATCAGGGAGTGGATCTGGCAGCGGATGGAACCATGGAAGCGGAAGTGGATCATAGGGTGGGTAAGGGGGCGAAAATTCTGGGAGCCTTGAAGAATGTGTGGAAGTCGAGAACATAATCTCGGAAAGCAAAAATGGGTATGTTTGAAGGAATAGTGGTTCCAACAATGTTGTATGGTTGCGAGGCGTGGGCTATGGATAGAGTTGTGCGCAGGAGGATGGATGTGCTGGAAATGAGATGTTTGAGGACAATGTGTGGTGTGAGGTGGTTTGATCGAGTAAGTAACGTAAGGGTAAGAGAGATGTGTGGAAATAAAAAGAGCGTGGTTGAGAGAGCGGAAGAGGGTGTTTTGAAGTGGTTTGGGCACATGGAGAGGATGAGTGAGGAAAGATTGACCAAGAGGATATATGTGTCGGAGGTGGAGGGAACAAGGAGAAGAGGGAGACCAAATTGGAGGTGGAAAGATGGAGTGAAAAAGATTTTGTGTGATCGGGGCCTGAACATGCAGGAGGGTGAAAGGAGGGCAAGGAATAGAGTGAATTGGAGCGATGTGGTATACCGGGGCTGACGTGCTGTCAGTGGATTGAATCAAGGCATGTGAAGCGTCTGGGGTAAACCATGGAAAGCTGTGTAGGTATGTATATTTGCGTGTGTGGACGTATGTATATACATGTGTATGGGGGGGGGGTTGGGCCATTTCTTTCGTCTGTTTCCTTGCGCTACCTCGCAAACGCGGGAGACAGCGACAAAGTATAAAAAAAAAAAAAATATATATATATATATATATATATATATATATATATATATATATATATATTTTTTTTTTTTTTTTTATACTTTGTCGCTGTCTCCCGCGTTTGCGAGGTAGCGCAAGGAAACAGACGAAAGAAATGGCCCAACCCCCCCCCCATACACATGTACATACACACGTCCACACACGCAAATATACATACCTACACAGCTTTCCATGGTTTACCCCAGACGCTTCACATGCCTTGCTTCAATCCACTGACAGCACGTCAACCCCTGTATACCACATGACTCCAATTCACTCTATTTCTTGCCCTCCTTTCACCCTCCTGCATGTTCAGGCCCCGATCACACAAAATCTTTTTCACTCCATCTTTCCACCTCCAATTTGGTCTCCCTCTTCTCCTCGTTCCCTCCACCTCCGACACATATATCCTCTTGGTCAATCTCTCCTCACTCATTCTCTCCATGTGCCCAAACCATTTCAAAACACCCTCTTCTGCTCTCTCGACCACGCTCTTTTTATTTCCACACATCTCTCTTACCCTTACGTTACTTACTCGATCAAACCACCTCACACCACACATTGTCCTCAAACATCTCATTTCCAGCACATCCATCCTCCTGCGCACATCTCTATCCATAGCCCACGCCTCGCAACCATACAGCATTGTTGGAACCACTATTCCCTCAAACATACCCATTTTTGCTTTCCGAGATAATGTTCTCGACTTCCACACATTTTTCAAGGCTCCCAAAATTTTCGCCCCCTCCCCCACCCTATGATCCACTTCCGCTTCCATGGTTCCATCCGCTGACAGATCCACTCCCAGATATCTAAAACACTTCACTTCCTCCAGTTTTTCTCCATTCAAACTCACCTCCCAATTGACTTGACCCTCACCCCTACTGTACCTAATAACCTTGCTCTTATTCACATTTACTCTCAACTTTCTTCTTCCACACACTTTACCAAACTCAGTCACCAGCTTCTGCAGTTTCTCACATGAATCAGCCACCAGCGCTGTATCATCAGCGAACAACAATTGACTCACTTCCCAAGCTCTCTCATCCCCAACAGACTTCATATATATATATATATATATATATATATATATATATATATATATATATATATATATATATATATATATATATATATTCTTTTTTCTTTCATACTATTTGCCATTTCCCGCATTAGCGAGGTAGCGTTAAGAACAGAGGACTGGGCCTTAGAGGGAATATCCTCACCTGGCCCCCTTCTCTGTTCCTTCTTTTGGAAAAAAAAAAAAAAAATATATATATATATATATATATATATATATATATATATATATATATATTTTTTTTTTGTCGCTATATCCCGCATTTGTGAGATAGTGCAAGGAAACGGGCAAAAGAATGACCCAACCCATCCACATACACATGTATATACATAAATGCCCACACACACACATATACCTACCTGTACATTTCAGTGTGTATGTACATATACATTCACAGACATATACATATATACACTTGTACATATTCATATCCCTGGGGATAGGGGAGAAAGAATACTCCCCACGCATTCCCCACGTGTCATTGAAGGCGACTAAAGGGGACGGGAGTGGGGGCTAGAAACCTTCCCCTCCTAGTATTATAACTTTCTGAAAGGGGAAACAGAAAAGGAGTCATGCTGGAAGTGCTCATCCTCCTTGAAAGCTCAGATTGGGGTGTTTAAATGTGTGTGGATGTAACCAAGATGAGAAAAAAGGAGAGAGAGGTAGTATGTTTGAGGAAAGGAACCTGAATGTTTTGGCTCTTAAGTGAAATGAAGCTCAAGGGTAAAGGGGAAGAGTGTTTTGGGAATGTTTTGGGAGTAAAGTCAGGGGTTGGTAAGAGGACAAGAGCAAAGGAAGGAGTAGCACTACTCCCGAAACAGGAGTTGTGGAAGTATGTGATAGAGTGTAAGAAAGTAAGCTCGAGATTGATATAGGTAAAACTGAAATTGGATGGAGAGAGATGGGTGATTATTGGTGCCTATGCATCTGGGCGTGAGAAGAAAGATCATGAGAGGCAAGTGTTTTCGGAGCAGCTGAGTGAGTGTCTTAGCAGTTTTGATGCATGAGACTGGGTTATAGTGATGAGTGATTTGAATGCAAAGGTGAGTGATGTGGCAGTTGAGGGAATAATTGGTGTACATGGGGTGTTCAGTGTTGTAAATGGAAATGGTAAAGAACTTGTAAATATGTGTGCTGAAAAAGGATTGGTGATTGGGAATACCTGGTTTGAAAAGAGAGATATCCATAAGTATACGTAAGTAAGTAGGAGAGATGGCCAAAGAGCATTATTGGATTATATGTTAATTAATAGGTGCATGAAAGAGAGATTTTTGGATGTTGATGTGCTGAGAAGTGCAACCGTAGGGATGTCTGATCATTATCTTGTGGAGGCGAAGGTGAAGATTTGTAGAGGTTTTCAGAAAAGAAGAGAGTAGGTTGGAGTGGGGAGAGTAAGTGAGGAAGTACCAGGAGAGACTGAGTGCAGAATGGAGAAAGGTGATAGCAAATGATGTAAGGTGAGTGGGGGAGGAATGGGATGTATTTAGGGAAGCAGTGATGGCTTGTGCAAAAGATGCTTGTGGCATGAGAAGCGTGGTAGTGAGTGGTGGGATGAAGTAAGATTATTAGTGAAAGAGAAGAGAGAGGCATTTGGAAGATTTTTGCAGGGAAATAGTGCAAATGACTGGGATATATGTAAAAGAAAGAGGGAGGAGATCAAGAGAAAGGTGCAAGAGGTGAAAAAGAGGGCAAATGAGAGTTGGGGTGAGAGAGAGAGTATCATTAAATTTTGGGGAGGATAAAAAGAGGTTTTGGAAGGAGGTAAATAAAGTGCATAAGACAAGAGAACAAATGAGAACATCGATGAAGGGGGCTAATGGGGAGGTAGTAAAAAGTAGTGATGATGTGAGAAGGAGATGGAGTGAGTATTTTGAAGGTTTGTTGAATGTGTTAGATGATAGAGTGGCAGATATTGGGTGTTTTGGTCGAGGTGTTGTGCGAAGTGAGAGGGTCAGGGAGAATGATTTGGTAAACGGAGATGAGGTAGTGAAAGCTTTGGGGAAGATGAAAGCCGGCAAGGTGGTAGGTTTGGATGGTATTGCATGGAATTTATTAAAATAGGGGGTGACTGTGTTGTTGACTGGTTGGTGAGGATATTCAGTGTACATATGGCTCATGGTAAAGTGCCTGAGTACTTGCTGAATGCATGCATAGTGCCATTGTACAAAGGCAAAGGGGATAAAGGTGAGTATTCAAATTACAGAGGTATAAGTTTTTTGAGTATTCCTGGGAAATTATATAGGAGGGTATTGATTAAGAGGGTGAAGGCATATACAGAGCATCAGATTGGGGAAGAGCAGTGTGGTTCCAGAAGTGGTAGAGGATGTGTGGATCAGGTGTTTGCTTTGAAAAATGTATGTGAGAAATACTTAGAAAAGCAAATGGATTTGTATGTAGCATTTATGGATCTGGAGAAGGCATATGATAGAGTTGATAGAGATGCTCTGTGGAAGGTATTACGAGTATATGGTGTGGGAGGCAAGTTGCTAGAAGCAGGGAAAAGTTTTTGTTAAGGATGTAAGGCATGTGTATGAGTAGGAAGAGAGTAAAGTGATTGGTTCTCAGTGAATGTAGGTTTGCGGCAGGGGTGTGTGATGTCTTCATGGTTGTTTAATTTGTTTATGGATGGGATTATTAGGGAGGTGAATGCAAGAGTTTTGGAGAGAGGGGCAAGTGTGCAGTGTTGTGGATGAGAGGACTTGGGAAGTGTCAGTTGTTGTTCGCTGATGATACAGTGCTGGTGGCTGATTTGGGTGAGAAATTGCAAAAACTGGTGACTGAGTTTGGTAAAGTGTGTGGAAGAAGAAAGCTGAGAGAAAATGTGAATAAGAGCAAGGTTATTAAATACAGTAGGGTTGAGGGACACATCAATTGGGAGGTAAGTTTGAATGGAGAAAAACTGGAGGAAGGGAAGTGTTTTAGATATCTGGGGGTGGATTTGGCAGCAGATGGAACCATGGAAGGAGAAGTGAGTCACAGGGTGGGGGAGGGGGTGAAAGTTCTGGGAGCGTTGAAAAAAGTGTGGAAGGCGAGAACATCATCTCGGAAAGGAGAAATGGATATGTTTGAAGGAATAGTGGTTCCAGCAATGTTATATGGTCATGAGGTGTGGGCTGTAGATAGGGTTGTGCTGAGGTGGGTGGATGTGTTGGAAATGAGATGTTTGAGGACAATATGTGGTGTGGGGTGGTTTGATCAAGTAAGTAATGAAAGGGTAAGAGAGATGTGTGGTAGTAAAAAGAGTGTGGTTGAGAGAGCAGAAGAGGGTGTCTTGAAATGGTTTGGTCACATAGAATGAGTAAGGAAAGATTGACAAAGAGGATGTATGTATCTGAGATGGAGGGAACAAGAAGTGGGAGACCAAATTAGAGGTAGAAAGATAGAGTGAAAAAGATTTTGAGCGATCAGGGCCTGAACATGCAGGAGGGTGAAAGGCATGCAAAGAATAGAGTGAATTGGAAGGATGTGGTATACTGGGGTCGCCGTGCTGTCAATGGATTGAACCAGGGCATGTGAAGCGTCTTGGGTAAACCATGGAAAGTTTTGTAGGGCCTGGATGTGGAAAGGGAGCTGTGGTTTCGATGCATTATACACGACAGTTAGAGACTGAGTGTGAACAAATGTGGCCTTTGTTGTCTTTTCCTAGTGCTACCTTGCGCATGTGTGGGGGGAGGGGGTTGTCATTTCATGTGTGGTGGGGTGGTGACGGGTATGAATAAAGGCAGCAAGTATGAATTATGTGCTTGTGTATATATTTGTATGTATATATATGTATACGTTGAGATGTATAGGTATGTATATGTGCGTGTGTGAACGTGTATGTATATACATGTGTATGTAGGTGGATTAGGCCATTCTTTTGTCTGTTTCCTTGTGCTCCCTCACTAACATTGGAGACAGCAACAAAGTATAATGAATAAATAATATACTTTTATATTTATTAGTATTATTAAGAGGATGCTGTTAATTGCTTTATTTTTTCAATTGGTGCTATTTCTCATTGGTTCAGGAGGAGCATAGCGAGCAGTTTGAAGAGAGAATTCGTGTGGCTCGTTCATCCATGCCTTCTGAAGAAAGGAGCGGAGGCTTTCACAATGCTTCATGTGTCAAGATTAACTTGCTGTCTGACATCGTCCTTATTTACAAGGGTTCAAATAGCACAGAAAATGTGTAAAGTTCTTTCTTGTTTGTTCCATGTTAAACTAGATGTAGGCAGACTTTTAGTGTTGTTAATTGTAAACAGAATATTGTTTTATACTCCGATCAGTTGAATATTTATGGTAGCAATGGCAATAGAAACTGTGACATTGTAATTGCAAACAGAAATAGCTGGTTATAGTTTCTGGCATTGAGAGTATGCAGAGACCACATGAATAATGGCTGTGTAGTTTGTTACATTGACATTATGATAAGAGACCATGTGAGCAATGGATGTCAATGACACACTCTTCAAAGAAATTTTCAAAATTGAGACTGGCAGCAGGCCTTTGATAATGAGTATGACATGGATTTGTGCATTTTAAATTGATATACAGTTTTACAGACAGATAAAGTTATCTAGTTATCAGAAGTTATCAGAAGTGGCAGAGGATGTGTGGATCAGGTGTTTGCTTTGAAGAATGTATGTGAGAAATACTTAGAAAAGCAAATGGATTTGTATGTAGCATTTATGGATCTGGAGAAGGCATATGATAGAGTTGATAGAGATGCTCTGTGGAAGGTATTAAGAATATATGGGGTGGGAGGAAAGTTGTTAGAAGCAGTGAAAAGTTTTTATCGAGGATGTAAGGCATGTGTACGTGTAGGAAGAGAGGAAAGTGATTGGTTCTCAGTGAATGTAGGTTTGCGGCAGGGGTGTGTGATGTCTCCATGGTTGTTTAATTTGTTTATGGATGGGGTTGTTAGGGAGGTAAATGCAAGAGTTTTGGAAAGAGGGGCAAGTATGAAGTCTGTTGGGGATGAGAGAGCTTGGGAAGTGAGTCAGTTGTTGTTCGCTGATGATACAGTGCTGGTGGCTGATTCATGTGAGAAACTGCAGAAGCTGGTGACTGAGTTTGGTAAAGTGTGTGGAAGAAGAAAGTTAAGAGTAAATGTGAATAAGAGCAAGGTTATTAGGTACAGTAGGGTTGAGGGTCAAGTCAATTGGGAGGTGAGTTTGAACGGAGAAAAACTGGAGGAAGTGAAGTGTTTTAGATATCTGGGAGTGGATCTGGCAGCGGATGGAACCATGGAAGCGGAAGTGGATCATAGGGTGGGGGAGGGGGCGAAAATTCTGGGAGCCTTGAAGAATGTGTGGAAGTCGAGAACATTATCTCGGAAAGCAAAAATGGGTATGTTTGAAGGAATAGTGGTTCCAACAATGTTGTATGGTTGCGAGGCGTGGGCTATGGATAGAGTTGTTCGCAGGAGGATGGATGTGCTGGAAATGAGATGTTTGAGGACAATGTGTGGTGTGAGGTGGTTTGATCGAGTGAGTAACGTAAGGGTAAGAGAGATGTGTGGAAATAAAAAGAGCGTGGTTGAGAGAGCAGAAGAGGGTGTTTTGAAGTGGTTTGGGCACATGGAGAGGATGAGTGAGGAAAGATTGACCAAGAGGATATATGTCTCGGAGGTGGAGGGAGCAAGGAGAAGAGGGAGACCAAATTGGAGGTGGAAAGATGGAGTGAAAAAGATTTTGTGTGATCGGGGCCTGAACATGCAGGAGGGTGAAAGGAGGGCAAGGAATAGAGTGAATTGGAGTGATGTGGTATACCGGGGTTGACGTGCTGTCAGTGGATTGAATCAAGGCATGTGAAGCGTCTGGGGTAAACCATGGAAAGCTGTGTAGGTATGTATATTTGCGTGTGTGGACGTATGTATATACATGTGTATGGGGGGGTTGGGCCATTTCTTTCGTCTGTTTCCTTGCGCTACCTCGCAAACGCGGGAGACAGCGACAAAGTATAAAAAAAAAAAAAGTTATCTAGTACTATATTATGAATTTTGATGAAAATGTTAGTGCTTATTCATTACAGCTATATCATGCATATATTTAGTCAAAAAGACACAAAAAGGTGTAATATTTTTTGGTTGGTTTCTTCTTTGTGATGTATTGTGGGCTGGGTGGGTAGCCTGAGTTTTCTCTCTGCACCGTAATTCACTAACAAATGGTCTTGGCAAATGTTGAGTTGGCACAGAAAGTGACTGTACAGTAGCCAAATTCTCCTCTGTTTTTTCCTTTATAAAGATAAGAGTTAAGTCATAGTGTCAGGGAGGACAAGATATAAGTAAGCATTTCAGGAAAATGCTGTTTTTTACTTGTAGCATAAATTGATTTTACTTGCCAGTTAAAAAAGTTTATACTTGGTTACCTACCTCCTACCCCAGGATTCATTCTGGCCTTTTGAAACTCTGCAGCACTTAGGAAGCTAGCCATGTCCACCTGTCAGGACAGTGGGTCATACAGTTTAGTGAAGGTGTGAGTGCATCTTATGTAGGGAAAGTGCCCGGCGATTGAGTGATAAGTGTTAAATGTCTTTATTATGGTATTTACAATGTGAGTATGAAGGGTTCTGGGATGTTTTTATTATACTATAGGGATAGGTGATGTCCTGAGCATAAACAGGAAAGTGTAATGTGTGTCTCTAGAGAAAGTAGTTTTGAATGGGTGGATATCTGGTGGGGTGGCATTTAAGGCTGAGCTGGGTGGGCAGTTCTTTTGTGTTTTTTGAATAATTTCAGTGTGTCTGTGTTATGTTACTGTTACGTTTGCTGGTGCTAGGGGACCTGTGAGTAGAGGATCCTGAAGTGTAAGGCAGGGATAGGCTGTTTATTTCTACTAAGGAATTGGTGGTTGGTTTTGAGATGGTTTGGGGAGGAGGGATTTTGTGCTGTTGCATAGAATGGAGTGCTGAGCATGTTGAGGTGGGAATTTATTAGGAAGATCTTTGTCTCTTTGTGTAAGTGTTAAATCTTTGTTGTTGCTAGAAAGCCAGAGATTTTTCCAAGTGCTTTCTTTTGTGTGTTTGTATGAATTTGCTTTTTAGAGGGTGAGGTGAAGTTTAGAGTGAAGCAGATGATTTGATTGTAGAAAATGCTGAAGGCTTTTTGTTCATCCAAATCTGGTGGCAGTTAGTGTTCTGAAAGCATATTGCAGTTGTGCTGCTTTTGTATAGATGTTTTTGATGTGGGGAGTTAATGTGTTTATTCTCTGTGGTACCCCAGAATCATTGGTTTTGTTCAATGGGAATGGTTGTCTGTTCAGAGTGATTGGAGAGTGATAGCTGTCTGGGGGTTAAAAGAGTGTTTAAAGACCTCTGTGGAGGTGCAGTCATTTGAAGTTGCCCAACCAATTTTTGTCATGGATGTGTAGGATGGTGTCAATTTTCTGTTTTATCAGGTTGTGCTAGGGACTGTAGCAAATGCTTTGATAGTGTCTGTTGACACTAATATTGTGTAGCATTGTGTTTGAGGTTGGTTGAAGCCATTCAGGATGTGTTGTGTGAAGCCTGTTTGTAGTGTGACAATTTTGTAGGAGAAAATTTTGCATGCTTCTTGTTTTGATCAATTTGTCAAAGAGTGTTGGTAACGAAGACAGAAGTAATATAGGATGGTAGGAGGATAGGATGTTGGGTGGGTTGGAGTTTTTAAGGATTTGTATTTTGTTGACAACTTTCCATGAGTTAGGGATTTTATTGTGTAGCCAGATGTGGTTGAAGATAGCTGTGAGTGCTTGAGTTGCAGCTGAAGCAAAGTGTTTCATATGAAATTTGAATAAGCTGTGAGGACCTGTTACAGGAGAGGTGTTTAAGATTTCACATGCATTGCCTGTATCAATGAGAGTGAAGAGTGGGTAAGCAGTTGTTTTGTGTATGGATTTTGTGTATGTTTTCCTGACCTTTCTGTTTAGGGGTAAGTTTGGTTTGTGGCTGATCTTTTGAGTGGATCTCATGAGCATGTTTTTTGTGTTCTCTAGGAGAAATGATATCTTTGAAAGAGGTCAGAAGGGTTTCATGAGTGCAGGCATGTTTGGTGCTGTAAGTGTGAATCATCTTTGACTTTCTCCTACATCTGTTGCTGTAGATCCTGTGGTTCAGTGTGTTTAAGAAGGAGCACCAGTTTGCAGTTTGCCTTTCAGTTTTAGATTGGTGATGGCATTGTTTAGAAATGGGATTTGTTTTTTGATTTTCATTGATGGTAAATGGTTTTGTCTGAGCTGATTTTTATTGTATGTGTGTAACTTGTGGCATGTGCTTTCTGATTGCTTCATTGTTGTTTTTGATGAAGTTGATGAAGGGACACACACAAGTATACCTATGTAAGTAGGAAAGGTGGTCAGCAAGCATTATTGGATTACGTATTAATTGACAGGCATACAAAAGAGACTTTTAGATGTGAAAGTGCTTAGTGGGGCAGCTGGTGGGATGTCTGTTCATTTCTTTGTCGAGGCTGGGGTGAAGATTTGTAGAGGTTTATGGGGAAAAGGAAACATTATGGACGAAAGGAGGTATCTGGGAGTAAGTGATCTTGGAAATGAGACTTGAATGAAGAAACATCAGAAGAGATTGATTACAGAATGGCAAAAGGTAAATGAAGCAAGGGGATTGGGTGAGGAGTGGGAATGTAGGGAAGCAGTGGTGGCATGTCCAAGAGATGCATGTGGGATGCATAAGGAGGGAGGTGGGTATGTTAGAATGGTTAGGGAGTGATGAGATGATGAAAGAAAGGCTTATGAAAGAGAAAAGAGAGGTATATGGGCAATACTTACAGGGAGGGAGTGCAAATGATTGGAAGACATATGAGAGAAAGCAGCAGGAGGCAGGGGATGAAAAAGAGAACAAATGGGAGTTGTGGTAAGCAAGTATCGGTAACCATTAAGAAGATTAAGATGATGTTTTGGAAGGGATTAAGATGATGTTTTGGAAGGAGGTTAATAGTATATAGAAAACAAGAGCAAATGGGAACATTGATGAAAGGGGCAAATGGGGAAGTGGTAACAGGTAGGAATAAAGGGAGGTCAAGATTGAGTGATTATTTTTTAGGACTGTTGAATGTGTTTTATGATAGATTGGCAGATGTGGGGTGTTTGGGTCGTGTTGGTATACGAAGTGAGGTTGAAGAGAGTGATTTGGTGAAGAAAGAAAAGGTGGTGAAAGTCTCATGTAAGATGAAATGTAACAAGGTAGCTAAGGTGGTTGGTATTAAAGTTGAATTTCTAAAGAAAGCATGGGATTGCTCTTGATTGGTTAGTTAGGATTTTCATTGTATGTATGGATCACAGTGAGGTGCCTGAGGAAGGGCAGAATGCATGTATAGTGCCATTTTACAAAAGGTAAGGGGATAAAGGTGAGTGTTCAAACTGCAGAGGTTTGAGCTTCTTGAGTGAATCTGGAAATTTGTATGGGAGAGTGGTCATTGAGAGGGTGAAGGCATTTATGGAGCATCAGATTAAGGAGGATCATTGTAGCTTCATAAGTAGTAGTGGATGCGTTTATCATGTGTTTGCTTTAATGAATGTATGAGAAATACTCAGAGAAACAAGTGTATTTATACGAGACATTTATGGCCTTGGAGAAAGCATATGATAGGGTTGGTAGAAATGCCTTGTGGAAGATTTTGAGAATATATGGTGTAGGAGGAAAGCTCCTACAAGCAATGAGAAATTTTTTCAAGGGTTTAAGGCATGTGTGCGAGCAGAAAGAGAGGAAAGTGAATGATTCAGAGTGAGGGTTGGTCTGTGGTAAGGCTGTGTGATATTGCCATGGCTGTTTGATTTGTTTATGGTTGGGGTGGTGAGAAAAATAAATGCAAGAGTCTTGATGAGTATATGCAGTATGTAGGGGATGAGGGAGCTTGGGAAGTGAATTAGTTGTTGTTTGCTGGCACAGCACTGGTGGGAGATTCTAGTGAGAAATTGCAGAAGTTGGTGATTTAGTTTGAAGTGTGTTGATGGAGAAGGTTGAGAGTAAATGTAAATAAAAGCAAGCTTATTAGGCTTAGCAAGTTGGAAGGACAGGTTAGATGGGGTGTGACTTTGAATGGAAAGAAACTGGAGGAATTGAAGTTTTTAGATATCTGGTAGTGGACATGGCAGGAAATTGAACCATGGAAGTAGAAGTGTCATTGGATTGGTGAGTGGGTGACAGCTCTAGGAGCATTGAAGAATGTGTAGAACGAGAGGTCATTATCTGGTAAGGCAAAAATGGTTATATTTGAATATATCGTAGATCGTCAATATTATATGGATGTGAGATGAGGATGTGTGGAGGAAGATGGATGTGTTGGAAATGAAATCTCTGAGAACAGTATGTGGTTTGATCAAGGAACTGATGAGTAAAAGGGTAAGAGAGAGAGGTATGGTTACAGAAAGAGCATGGTTGAAAGAACTGTAGAGAGTCTTCTGAAATGGTTTAGATGTATGGAGAGGTTGATAAAGAGGATATGTGTGCCAGAGGTGGAATGGGGTGACTAAATTGGAGATGGAAAGATGGAGAAGAAAAGATTCTGAGTGATCATGCAGGAGGTTGAAAGATGTGCATGGGACAGGGTAAATTGGAATGTTGTGGTATACAGGGGTCAACATGCCGTCAATGGACTGAACCAGGACACGTGAAGTAGCAAGGGTCTGTGGGATCTAGCTGTGGATAGGGAGCTGTGGTTCGATGCTTTACAGCTAGAGAATGAATTCAAACAAATGTGGCCTTTCTTCTGTTCCTGGCACTACCTCAACAATGTGGGAAAGTGTAGTCAAGTATGAAAAAAATATACATGTTACCAGACTTTGCATGAATGATGTTACCCTATACGCAAAAAGTCACCTTTGGCAAGGCTGTATAGTTTGGGGTATAATCTAATCAAAGATCTCTCTTTGAAGGAGTTACATTGCTGCTACTGAAAGTATTGCAGCCATTAGTGGCAGAAACCTATAGAAAGGTCCTGGGTAACATTGGGACACTTTCATGGAAATTGGTCCTGATGTTACCGGACTGCCTGCTGAAGATGACACCAAGATTGAGAAGTCACCTATAGCATACAGTGGTAGCCAGGTTTTTTATATCCACAATTTTATGGGTAACTAAAGGTAACTATCATCAGGGTGACATCTACATTCCAAAAATTGTGAAGCCACCAGTGTGACCAACACATCAGCTGGTGGGTTTATGACATCATTGCCTAATGGAGATTGCTGAGTGTCGGATGGGAGCCAGACTTAGCTGAGGGCCACAGATTCTAAAGGATGGTGAGTGAGGGGGTGAGAGGTATAAACTTCATTAGAAAGCAGGGGTTAGAAATTTTTAGCCATAACATTACAGGTCATGGAACAACGCCTTTGACAAAGTTCATCTTTTTTTCTTTCTTTTCAGCACTGAAATTGCCATTGATGATTCAAATGCTGCTGCTGACTCTGGAGATTGTTCAGGTGACACTGCCAGAATTTTGATAAAGTACATTAATGTACCGATTGGTAGTTATACAGCTGCCAAGGTCAACTTTCAGTAAGTACTGTATTGGTTTTAGTGATTTTCATTTGAACATAGGAATGAATAAGTTAGTTGTTTTCTCCTCTGATTTTGGTCCCTTTATATATATTACTTTTGGTTATTGAATTTACCACTTTATTGATTGACATTAGGCCAACAGGTCTCTAGATATATATATGGCAAAGGAAAATGTTTCATAACAAGTATGGTCATTGTTGTGTCCAGTGGGGCTTACTTTGGCCTAGTAAACTCACTTCATGCCTGATTCGTTAAAACTTAGCGAGAGACAGCAATAAAGCAAAATAAATAAATAAATAAATAAAAAACATTCATACACGATGCCTTCATCCATTCCCGTTGCCACCCTGTCACACGTGAAATGGCACCCTCCTCCCCCCGCTTTTTATCATATATCATATATGGCTTATACACCTTTCCTTGATGCATATGAAGGTTGTATTCCTAGAAAAGGTGTGCAAATGAAAGTAGTGTAAATCATACCTATTATTTCTTAACAGAAATGGGCCAGTCCCATCTGATCTTAACAAGCACGAGAGTATTAGCGATTAGATAAGTGGTATCAGTGACTTAGCAAGGATGACTGAATATCTTTGTGTTACAGATTTAGGAAAAGGTATGGTTTAAGCATTTTAAATTAAATTTTTTGTTTCATAATGGTAAGAGTACTGTAGATATCAAATAATATTATGAAATGAAGTATTTTTTGCTGAATATTTCCTCTAAAAACAGGGTGCGTCTTGTATGTCATTCACTTTGATCAGATAGAAGCAAGGAAATGGTGGACCACTTTGGAGTGAGAAGGTCTTTGACAAAGAGAAGACTGTACTCCTTTTCATTCATTTATGATGATACAGCCTTGCTGAAGATGACATTTCACTGACATTGTAACATGTAATTTTGGCTGAGGGTGAACTTGACTAATTTACAGAGCTTTTGATTTTGGCGGCACTCCTCATAATTAAGTATGGTGAACAACTGTACATAATAAGCACCAGCTGCAAGCTGGCAGCTGTATTTCCCATGACTTGTTTGTGTGATACCTAGAATATGAAATGCACAGTGTGCATAATGTTCCTCCTCAACCATTCATGAGTGAACCACACCTTGTATATATGGAATTTTTGGTGGTGAATAATCTTTTTGTGAATTCATGTGAAACAAACTCCTGTAAAACAAAGGAGGCTGGCATATACTTTTGATCCTAGTTATGTAAAGCATGGGAGGCTGGCTTATAATTTTGATCCTAGTATAATGTTTGGTAGTGAAAGAAGAGCCCTAGATCATCATTTTGTTTGAACTTGCTTAGCTGTGGGAGATTACATAAAAACTGATGGCTATTTTTTCCAGATTTTGTGGATGATTACAAGATTCAGCTTGGTGTACAGCATTTTTTTTATTTTAGCAGAGCCATATATTGGGAATCTGCTGCACACCATATTTAAACACAAAGTGGCTCTAACATGTAACCAGTCTTCCTTTTTCAAGATTCTGGACTAGAGTAAATCAGATTTTTATTGCATAATGCATTGTAATGTAAGAAGACAAATATAGTAGTTGTGGTAGAGGTGAACCATCGTGTAGCATTTTTCAGCAAGTGCTCTGGAGGTTTCTGTATGTAGAGACCCCTGTCATTTTGGGAATTGATAGAAATTGAATAAAAGTTATATCTGACTGAAGTGTCATTTTTTGGGGGGTTACATTTTAATAAATATCTCCTTTTCAGTTTCGAGTTCAAGAAAGAGGGTGGTCAGTGGATGCTTGAAGGTGTTGATAACAGTATTGATGATAAAAAGACTTACTTTAAGGTCAGTGTTGTACAGCTTCAAGATAAGGTGTTTGATAAAAAATGGGATGGATTGAATTAGGATTGACATGGTATATGAGGGGCAATGTGCATTATTTGGCTAAACCAGGCACATGAAGTAGTTAAGGTAAACCACGGGATGATTTGAAGGGCTTGGCCGTGAATGGTAAGCTTTGGTTTCAGTACATTATATGTGAATGTTTCAGTAAGTACTGAGGCAGGAGTTGCGGGAATGTTTGAAAGTGTAAGGAAGTGAGCTCTAGATTAGTGTAGGTCAGTGGATGTGCAGAAAGGGTGGAGAAAATGTTATAAAATTTTGAAACATGATCAAAGTATAAGAGATTAATATTCAAAAGATACAAAAGGACAGATAGATTATTATTATTATTATTATTCTTTCTCTCTTTCAAACTATTCGCCATTTCTCGCATTAGCAAGGTAGCGTTAAGAACAGAGGACTGGGCCTCTGAGGGAATATTATTATTATTATTATTATTTTCTTTCTTTCTTTTAAACTATTCGCCATTTCCCGCACTAGCGAGGTAGCGTCAAGAACAGAGGACTGGGCCTTTGTGGAATATCCTCACCTGACCCCTCTCTGTTCCTTCTTTTGGAAAATTAAAAAAAAAAAAAACGAGAGGGGAGGATTTCCAGCCTCCCGCTCCCTCCCCTTTTAGTCGCCTTCTACGACACGCAGGGAATACGTGGGAAGTATTCTTATTTTATGAAGTATAGAAATTAAGATAAATAAGAGAATATGTCAGTGGTATCTCACTCAACCCAGTCTCTTAATATCATCTACAAACAGCTCCCTCTCCTCATATCTGGTAATATTTTTAATCCTTAATCTGCCATAAATATTATTCCTGAGAAATATTACTTCAACAGGCCTGAACTGCCTTGTGTATTATGGGGTTATTGAAGCTGGAGCATTGCCACCATTTGTTCTTCATAATAAGCCAGTCCTCATTCTGATCTAATCTTGTGACTTACTGTAAGCAGTAACTATTTTCACTCAACTAGGTAAAACTTGTTCAAATTAACATTAAAGTTTTAAATACTTTAGCTATAGTTGAATCAACATTAAAGTTTTAAATGATTTAGCTATAGTTAATTCATATATACTTTTCTACATTGCAGCCAGCCAAGCCATATGTCTCAGGCATTCCAATAGGCATGTCATACTCTTGTGCACAGGCAATGTACTTCAAGCTAAATGAAACACATAAGACCCCTGAAATCCAGATGAAGATTGGTGGTGTTCAGGTATGAAATTTTAAAATTTTTCCAATCACATGGCTTAAATTTTCTTACTCTTGATTTTATAATAGTCCTTTTAACCAGCATAAAATAATTTTGCTTTATGTGTAGTGAACTCTCCTTCCATAGCATCTACATTTCCACCTTCTTTCATCACAATTTCTTATTTTACCTAATCTTTTCACTCAACTTAAATCTTTGTTTACTCTTTCTTTGTAGTCTTAACATTCTGATGACGCATTATATGTTCTTTTCTCCTCTGTTGAATTTCCACAGGTACATTCCTTACAAGCGATTTACCATATATCTTTTTCTTTTCTTACACAGCACATCTAATCTCATCCGTCCATCATGCATTTCCCCTTTTATTCTTATATCTCAAAACCTTGTATCCAGCTATTAATTCTACAACCTTTAATAGTCTCTAAACATTTAAAGCACCTTTTTCACAACATGACAGCATACTTACATTACTGCACTTTCGTCTCAACTTTCTCGTATCTTTCTTTCACACTCCTCTGTGCCTTCTTTCTGATTCATCTTCTCCCTTACCAACACATTTACCTCTCCATTCTTCCTTATGCCATACCTCCACTTCTCCCTGATACTAGTTTCACAAGAACTGCAAAATGGCCAGTCTTCAGAGAAACCTCTCACAACTCTAGCATACAACACAACTTTTCTCAACCAATCATCCACTGCCACATGATCAGTCAAACCTTTTTGTTCTTCTCTTCTGTCATTTCTCATCTACGTACATTAGTGGATCATCTTGTGCTGAAAAAAGGTGTTTGAAAGGAATAAACCCCTCTCAGCACTGTCATCCACAAGATAACTTCCATTCTCATATACTCCAAACACTCCCCATTAACAACTGTCTTGCCAGTTACATCACATACCACCTTCACATTCATATCACCCATATCTAGCCATACAAAACTATGTTCCATATAAAGCTTTTCAATGTCCATTACCTGAACTTCATGTCAGTCTTACCTATAAACAGCTTTTTCTTTGTTGAAAGCTGCTTTGGCCTCAGTTCATTGTTACAGTATTCATTGAGAGATTTTCCTGTCCTAGAAGTGTTTTGATTTGTGTTTGATATTCACTGCATTTAATTAAGGATCTTTGTTCTTTCAATGCATTTCTGATCACTTTAGTTTGGGGCGCATTTACTTTCATTCCAAAGAACGTTTTCCATCCCAGCAAAACTGCTTACCATTTGCTTGGGACCCTCTGTGCTAGAGAGATGCTTTAGTCATCAGCATCCAGATGACTGTTTTAACCAGTTACTCTTCAAATTCTATTTCATTTTGGAAGTAAGAAAGTGCACCTTTCATCGTTGTTTCTGCTAAACAATTGAACATTTCTAAACTCAAGAAATAGTCCTATCTGACTTCCCATTGCTGTCGCTCAAGGTTCTGATGACTCATTAGTGGTATAGTTTAATAGTCTTTCCAAAAATCTTTCTTTACCTTCATATTAATTCAGTTTCTTGCATTTAACGAGTTAGTGCCAGGAAAGTTTAAAGAAAAAAATCTCATTGGCTCACATACATTCTCTTGCTGTCAGGTGTAATGCACCGAAACAACAGCATCCTACCCTCAGCCTGGTCTGACCTTTCCTTGGCTTCCCTCAGCTGCCTTGGTTCAGTCCTCTGACAAGTGTGTTGCTCCCTTGTATACCACCATGCTCTTATTCAACCAGTCCCTTGCACACTTATCACCCTTGTACATGTTCAGGCCCTGAGCCCTCAGAATCTTTTTCACTTCATCAGTCCATCTAATTTAATCTCCCCTTGACTCCATCACTTCTGTTTCTTATATCCTCATCGTCAGCGTCTCCTCAGTCATTCCTTCCATGTGTACAAACCATTTCAGTGTATGCACTTCGGCTCCCTTAGTCATACTCTTCTTATTACGACACCATCTCTTACTCTATCATTACTCTCTTGATCAACCCTCTACACACTACATATTATCCTCAAACATATCATTTCGTACTTGTCCTCCCTCTTCTGTACTTTCTCTGCTATAGCCCATGCCTCTCATCCTTACAACATCACCATAAAAATACCCATTTTCCCCTTCTTAGATAGTGACTGTCTTTCCATACATTCCTCAGTGCTCCCAGAACCTTCACCTTGTCACCCACCTTATAACTCTACTCCACATCTATGGCTCCATTCTCTGCCAAGTCTACTCCCGGGTATCTAAAGTGTCTCACTTCCTCCAGATTTTGTCCATTCAGACTCGCCTCATCTAACTTGTTGCTTTGCACTGCTAATCCTAGTGCCCTTTCTTTTACTCACATAATTCTCAACTTCCTCCCTTTACACACTAACCCAAACTAAGACACATGCTTTTGCAGTTTCTCTCTCAAACCTGCCACCAGTGCCATGTCATCAGCAAAAATCACATCCTCACTCCCTACAGACCACATACCCTTCTTTCCAAAGCTCTTGCATTTCCTTCACTTACCACTCCATCCATAAACATATCAAACAGCCACAGTGACATCACTTATCCCTGCCACCGACTCTTCTTTCACCTGGAACAACTGACCCTTACTTGTGCACAGGCCTTACCGTCTAGACAAAAACTTCTCTGCTTCTAATAGCTTTCCTCCCACACCATATATTTGTGACACCTTACACAAAGCATCTCTGTTACCCTATCATATGCTTTTACCAATCCATAAATGCCATACACAAATCCTTTTGTTTCTTTTAAGTATTTCTCGTATACATTCTTCAAAGCAAAAACATGATCCACACATCCTCTACCTGTCCTGAAATCATATTGTTCCTCCATATGTGATGCTCTGTGCATGCCATTACTTTCTGAATCGCCACTCTTTCATGCAATTTCTCAGCTACACTCAACAAACTCATACCTCTGTAGATCACTCACCTGTCCCCTTTGGCTATATACAGTCTTACGATACATGCATTCCACCACTCCTGAGGCACCTCACCATAATCCATACATAATACTGAAAATGCCAACCAGTCACCCCCTTTCTGAAGAAAATCAACTGCAATTCCATCCTCTTCAGCTGCCCTACCACATTTCATCTCTATTTCTCACACTATTAACCTCCTTCCAAAACATTTTTTTCTCCCTTGAGTATGCTGGTACTCACTCACCCCACCTATCATTTGCCCTCTTTTTCAGCCCCTGGCACCTTCCTCTTACCAAGGTATAGCTGTTTAATAAATTTTTTGACCTCTCCAATGTTTATGTTTTTTGATATTCCCATTAGCTTACCACACTGATCTCTGATAGAATCTTTCTTGAAGGTGGTGGAACATACATTCATCTCTAAATCATCATTATGACTTTCTCCTAACATTATCTTGGTACCAGTTGCTCCTTTAGTTACTCAACATGATCTAAATGCAACACAGTACTAAATCCATTGCAGTAATACCCATTATGTTAATTGTAACACAAATGGTGCTGTTCTTTTTTATTAATCATGAACAGCCTAAAAACCAAATCCTTTTTCTGTGATTGTGATGGTTTTTCATGATTTAGTAATGATCTTTGTAAGAGCTGCTCAATGGGACAGAATTTATTTTTACATTTCAGATGCAAGCATTTTCTCCTGCTGAGGAAAAATTTGGAGGAGCATGGGACTGTGTAGGCTTCTTCACTGTGCCTATTTGGGTAGGTTTATTGACAAGTCTTTTCTATGTCTTCATTCTTTCTGTTGGGATGTATATGCTGAGTGACATCAAGACCATGGATCGCTTTGATGACCCTAAAGGACAACCTATTATGGTGCCAAACACTGACTAAAATGCAGCTGGATGGGTACATTAAAGATTACTGGCATGTTCTGTGAAATTATAGAACAGTATTGGAGAAAAATCGGGTGGCTATCTTTAAGTTCCGTGACATGCTTAGTTAGAGCTGTACATTTCCCTCTGTCTTTATCAAGAAAAAGAGCTTAGTGTATCTTTGACCAAGCATATTGCAGAACTTTGCAATTGTATACTGGCATCCTCTCTTTACTTAATATGATTAGTTGCTTTTTCTAGAAAATTAAAGCAGGATAATTGTACAGAATAATGTTTTCAGCATGCATGAGAAAGTACTTATAAAATCACAAACATATGTTTGTATTCTTTGTCTGAAAGATGTTAACTGTGTATGTGTAATGTTTCAAACATTCATTTGGTCAAGTGTTGCCTTGATTTCAGTGGGTCTGCATATTAGGGATATTGTTTTCCATATTTTTTACCCTGAAATATCTTTATCTGTATTAAATGTTTTGAAATTTACCATTTGGAATTGATTATAAGAAACCTGGTACATCATCAGCTAAGGTAATGGTTTCTGTGAAGCAGATATAAATCAGTCTTCTAATTGTATAGGCTATAATATTTTGATTTTCAGTGTTACATTGATTTGGAAGACATCAGATTCCTTAATTGCAGTATGAAAAACATTCTTGGGCATCATTACAGAATTGTAAATCATTCAACTATTGATAGTATTCATAGAACTAATAAATGATACTCATAAACTTGAACAAATTAGTCTCCCTGGCCACACCAAGGAGGATGCTACGTCACTGTAGCCATTAATGACAGAAAATGCCTGTAATAGTTTATAAATTTAAGAAAAATTGTTTGGGCCCTCAGATTTAGTCATTGTTAATATATATGTATTATATAAAGCCCTTGGTAGAGAAACTGTAATGCATTTTGTAATAGCTGTATTTGCCTTGCTAATTCACTATTAGCTCTTCTCCCATCCAATATGAAGTAATTAAGCTTTAGATACTTCCTCTTTCTTGTTAACAAAAAAGCAAGAAAAATCTGTTTATTAGCATATTTTTATTATAGGCAGATGTGTAGCAATGTATAAGTCCACCTTGGAAAGTATTTTTGTTTAATTACAGAACTGTCTGATTTCCAGAAAACAGAAGTTGGGAAATAGTGCTGTATAAATGCTTTAGATTTCTTAAGGTAATGATGTTTGAGATGTTCTGTATATATGAACATTTATTTAAAGAGTATAACATTCCATGTACTTGTGTGTTGTGGTCATTATTACCATTATGATCATATTAATTTATGTATTATATGCACAATGTGTCAAATAAATGGTGGTGTGAATTTTTCTATTATTATGTATGTTGGTAATAGTTCTGTTATTACTACATTCGTAGCCTACTTTGTTGGATCAAGTTCACATAGCTTTCCCACACCACAATCACACATCATCATTCCATGCCCATTGGTGTTAAAGTGAATCATGGACTTCCATGATTATAAATTGCCTCTTAATTTTTCACTTTATACCTAAGTTTTTGTCAAGCAAAATCAAGGTCTCCATTCATACCACCTTCTTACACAAAATACTTCCATAGCATCTAATCCTCAGTCATTCTTCCTGAATCTTCATCTGAAATATCCCTAGCCTTAAATCGTTTCTCTCTATATTTATCCGTCACTTACATAGACTGCCTCTCCTTCTAGTACCTTCTGCTGTACTGTTGTATATGTTTTTGACAGTCTGTCATCTGACATACATATTTATTTTACTTATTTATTTTGCTTTGTCGCTGTCTCCCGCGTTTGCGAGGTAGCGCAAGGAAACAGACAAAAGAAATGGCCCAACCCACCCCCATACACAATGTATATACATACACGTCCACACACGCAAATATACATACCTATACATCTCAATGTACACATATATATACACACACAGACACATTACATATATACCCATGCACACAATTCACACTGTCTGCCTTTATTCATTCCCATCGCCACACATGGAATACCATCCCCCTCCCCCCTCATGTGTGCGAGGTAGCACTAGGAAAAGACAACAAAGGCCCCATTCGTTCACACTCAGTCTCTAGCTGTCATACAATAATGCCCGAAACCACAGCTCCCTTTCCACATCCAGGCCCCACACAACTTTCCATGGTTTACCCCAGATGCTTCACATGCCCTGATTCAATCCACTGACAGCATGTCAACCCCGGTATACCACATCGATCCAATTCACTCTATTCCTTGCCCTCCTTTCACCCTCCTGCATGTTCAGGCCCCGATCACACAAAATCTTTTTCACTCCATCTTTCCACCTCCAATTTGGTCTCCCACTTCTTGTTCCCTCCACCTCCGACACATATATCCTCTTGGTCAATCTTTCCTCACTCATTCTCTCCATGTGCCCAAACCATTTCAAAACACCCTCTTCTGCTCTCTCAACCACGCTCTTTTTATTTCCGCACATCTCTCTTACCCTATTATTACTTACTCGATCAAACCACCCCACACCACACATTGTCCTCAAACATCTCATTTCCAGCACATCCACCCTACTGCGCACAACTCTATCCATAGCCCACACCTCGCAACCATACAACATTGTTGGAACTACTATTCCTTCAAACATACCCATTTTTGCTTTCCGAGATAATGTTCTCGACTTCCACACATTCTTCAAGGCTCCCAGGATTTTCGCCCCCTCCCCTACCCTATGATTCACTTCCACTTCCATGGTTCCATCCACTGCCAGATCCACTCTCAGATATCTAAAACACTTTACTTCCTCCAGTTTTTCTCCATTCAAACTTACCTCCCAATTGACTTGACCCTCAACCCTACTGTACCTAATAACCTTGCTCTTATTCACATTTACTCTTAACTTTCTTCTTTCACACATTTTACCAAACTCAGTCACCAGCTTCTGCAGTTTCTCACTTGAATCAGCCACCAGCGCTGTATCATCAGTGAACAACAACTGACTCACTTCCCAGGCTCTCTCATCCACAACAGACTTCATACTTGCCCCTCTTTCCAAAACTCTTGCATTCACCTCCCTAACAACCCCATCCATAAACAAATTAAACAACCATGGAGACATCACACACATTCCTGCTGCAAACCTACATTCACTGAGAACCAATCACTTTCCTCTCAAAATGGTCAAAATGCTGAGAATGTTGCTAGATTCCATGAAAAGTGCAAAAATGTACTAGTAGGGGATCTAAGGGACAAACATTGGCAATTTTAACAAAAGTTCAGTCAATAAACTGACACATCAAGACAACTTTTTATAAAATCAAAAGTACTCAGAACATATAAGAAAGAAAAATAAACAAAAACACTTGAAAACAGTAACAAAATATACCTAAAGATTACTTAATTCTAGAGACTGTCATTCTTGGAACACCAGCTGTAAGTTAAACAAACATGAAGAACATAACCTAGATTGTTGTGAGTACCAATTCTAATGCAGATCAAGATCATGGGGAAGAATCTCAAACTTACCCAAGAGAAATAAATAGCGGGGGATTGGGGAGAAACAACACCCTTGTGGAAGATAACTAAAATGGGTAAGAGCATGGGGCTGGAAACCCTTCCCTTTAAAAGTTAGAAAACAATAAGGAGCCAAGCAAGCAGGAGTGCTCATCCCCCTCAAAAGCTTAGGCTGGGATGTATGAATGTGTGTGGATGTTACCAGGATACAAAGGGAAAGATAGGTAGTATATGTGGGGAGAGGAATCTGGATGTTCTGGCTCTCAGTGAAACTAAGCTCAAAGGGAATGGGTAAGAATTGTTTGAGAATGATCTGGGGTGTAGTCTGGCATTAGTGTGAGAGCAAGAGCAAAGGAAAAGGTAGCACTTTTACTAAAGTATTGGGAACTGAAAGAGTGAAAGGAAGTTAGCTCCAAAATTATTTGGTTACAAATGAAAGTGAGTTATTAGAGTTGAGTGAATGTTAGTGCTTATGCTCCTTGTATCAAGAAGAAGGAGGAAGAGAGGTAAGTGTTCTGGAAAGAGCTGAGTGCTGTGTCAACAATTTTGAGATGAGGATTGATTATTAGTGATGTATGAAGTGAATGCAAGAATGGGTGATGTAGTAATTGAGGGTATAAGTGAGTGGCATGGCCTACTATGTGAAAATGAAAAATAATGAACAGCATGTAGAGCTGTATGACAAAGAAGCACTAATGATTGGGAATACTTGGTTTACAAAAGTAACATACATAGATTAAGAAGTTAGCATTAAGTGACAGGCATGCTAAAGAGACAGTTTTGGATGTGCTGTGAAGGGTAGCTGGTGGGACGTCTAATCACTTCTTGGTGGAGGCAAGGGTAAATGTTTGTGAAGCCTACAGGAAAAGAGTAATAATGGGTGGGAAGGTGTGGGAAGTGAGCGAGCTTGGAAAAGGGGCCTGGGTAATAAAATACCATGAAAAACTGGCAAAAGATGAGTGTAAACAAAACTTGGGGAGTGGGTGAGAAATAAGGGGCATTTAGAGAAGCACTGCTGGCATGTATGGAAAACTGTATGACATGCAGAAGGTGGAAATGTTAGCAATGAGAGCAAGCAGTGAGTGATGGGATGAGAAAGTCAAGTTGCTAGTGAAATAGATAAAGAGAGGTACATTGGTGTTACCTACAGGGAGGGTGTGTGAGTGATTGGGAAGCAGTAAGAGGTCAAGAGGAAGGTGCTGGGGCTTAAAAAGAAGGCAAATGAAAGATAGGGGGAGGAAGCAAACTTCTAGCAGAATGGGAAAATGTTTTGGAAAGAGGTGAACAAGTGTGAGAACAACAACTGGGAGCATTAGTGAGGGGAAACTGATCAGGAAGTGGCAACAGGCAAAGAAGAGGTAAAGAGATGGAGTGAGTATTTTAAAGGACTGTTAAAGGTGACAGATGTGAGGTGCTTGAGATGTGGAGGTATGTGGAGCAAAAGAGTGGTTTGGTGAACAAAGAAGACAAATTAGTTGGAGTGTGAGCGTGAATGGAGAAAACCTGAAAGAAGTGGAGTGTTTTAGATACCTGAGAGAGGACATGGTTTGGGAACTGAAATAAGCCATGGGGTGGGAGAGGGGGCTAAGGTCCTGGGTGCATTAAGTGTGGATAAAGAGGTCATTGTCTGTGAGGCATAGATAAGTATATTCGGTGGTATATTTATCTTGAATGTTCTGTATTAATCTGAGGCATATGCTCCAAATGAAAGAGGTATTGAAGAGGCAGATGTGTTGAAAACAGAAAGCTAGAGGAGCATATGTGATGTAAGGAGGGTTGATCCAATAAGAAATGACATAGCATGGGAGAGGTGTAGTACGAAGAAAAGCATGGTTAAGACAGCTGAAGTGAGTGTGCTGGAAATGGTTTGAACATATGGGGAAGTGAGGAATGACTGATCAAGAAGGAAGTGGGTATACATGTCAGTAATGAAGGGAGCAAGGAGAATGGAAAATGTGGTGGTGATAATGAAATGATAAATGAAAGTGAAGAGTAAAGGCAAAAGGCACTTGATGGGATTAAGAGAATATAATACTGGCATAGTGACCAAACACCACACAAGTGAGGAAAAACAGTGATGGTAGTACCTTCCTGAAGATTTTGTAAATTCATATCCAATTACATCATGAAATAAAAATAAGACTTACCAAAAGTCAGTCATCATAAATTTTAAAAAATTATAATACTTTTCCTTGAAATACAGGCTGAATTCAATTATGTTAACAACTATTAACAATGATCAATAATACAAGGTGGACTGCTGAATACTTCTAAAAAGGAAAAAGTGAGTATGTGTAAGGAAATGGCATAGGTTTTTTATTAATGTAGGAATGTGAGGGCTGTGTATCTAAGGAATATCATTAAAAATCATTGTAGAAAAGTGTTATTACTTATTGCTGTAATATTACAAAAGAGAACATACTTGTGACTAGAAATACAAGGCAGGACAGATGCATAATACTAAATCATAAAACACACATTAACATAAAGATTAAGTCCATTTTGTACCATGCTCTTTGTCAAAATCAAGTAATTAATTGCAAACCTAATTCAGAGCATCATTTTTGGGATAAAAAAGTAGAATTTCTTTATCATGTAGTGCAATGGCTCAATGTAACAGTATGTACTAGGAGGAACTAGATTTAGAACTGACAGAGTAAGTTTAATGCAAACAGTGTAGACATTACCTGTGTAAGCATTCACTGTGCACAATCCACAACACTGTTCTGGCTACCAACAATATACTATCAATCAAAGTCAAAATCATATGTTTTATTTAGATAATATAATACTAGCTTGAATCGCATGCCATAAACATTGTCAATGTTGCATATGAGACATATTACTGATAATATGACATGACCTACACAACCATAATAAATATTTCCCTCAAACCTAAAACAACAAACACATAGAGAACTCTCATTAGTTTGCAGTACGTTTCATTCCACCTCTACCTCATTTGCAGTTGATTACATTCTTCCTGCTCCACCTCATTTGCAACTGTCTGTCTCCTTCATGCTACACCTCATTTGTAGTTGGGTGTTGAAGGCAATTCCATGACAGACATCGATAAATGTAGGTTTTAAAAACTTAAAGGGTTTTTCTCTCTGAGTAGGTGTCCCACAAGTATGAAAGATTCTCAAAAACATCAGGTTAAGCCCTTCTAACCCACAGTGTCTCTGGTAAGGAAACACTGACCTTTCCCACCTTTTGCTATCTATTCAACCAGTTCACCCATTTTGGTCTTCCTTCAGTCAATAAGAAACAGCCACAGAGATGAATTTATTGAGAGACTCCTGCTTGCCACCTAAGAGATTAGAATTCACAGAATGCAGGCATCAACCCAAAAGTGGCTAAAGCAAGCAGAGAGAGAGAGAGAGAGAGAGAGAGAGAGAGAGAGAGAGAGAGAGAGAGAGAGAGAGAGAGAGAGAGAGAGAGAGAGAGAGAGAGAGAGAGAGAGAGAGAGAGAGAGAGAGAGAGAGAGAGAGAGAGAGAGAGAGAGAGAGAGAGAGAGAGAGAGAGAGAGAGAGAGAGAGAGAGAGAGAGAGAGAGAGAGAGAGAGAGAGAGAGAGAGAGAGAGAGAGAGAGAGAGAGAGAGAGAGAGAGAGAGAGAGAGAGAGAGAGAGAGAGAGAGAGAGAGAGAGAGAGAGAGAGAGAGAGAGAGAGAGAGAGAGAGAGAGAGAGAGAGAGAGAGAGAGAGAGAGAGAGAGAGAGAGAGAGAGAGAGAGAGAGAGAGAGAGAGAGAGAGAGAGAGAGAGAGAGAGAGAGAGAGAGAGAGAGAGAGAGAGAGAGAGAGAGAGAGAGAGAGAGAGAGAGAGAGAGAGAGAGAGAGAGAGAGAGAGAGAGAGAGAGAGAGAGAGAGAGAGAGAGAGAGAGAGAGAGAGAGAGAGAGAGAGAGAGAGAGAGAGAGAGAGAGAGAGAGAGAGAGAGAGAGAGAGAGAGAGAGAGAGAGAGAGAGAGAGAGAGAGAGAGAGAGAGAGAGAGAGAGAGAGAGAGAGAGAGAGAGAGAGAGAGAGAGAGAGAGAGAGAGAGAGAGAGAGAGAGAGAGAGAGAGAGAGAGAGAGAGAGAGAGAGAGAGAGAGAGAGAGAGAGAGAGAGAGAGAGAGAGAGAGAGAGAGAGAGAGAGAGAGAGAGAGAGAGAGAGAGAGAGAGAGAGAGAGAGAGAGAGAGAGAGAGAGAGAGAGAGAGAGAGAGAGAGAGAGAGAGAGAGAGAGAGAGAGAGAGAGAGAGAGAGAGAGAGAGAGAGAAGGTAGGTAGGTTGAAAAGAATTGATGCCATGAGAATTATTGGGATGGAAGGATCGTGATTTCACTCTAATTTACAGAGAAGTGGAGGAAAAGCAACCCGAGAAGTGCAAACAGTATTCTATACTTGACCCAATAAAACACTTGCAGATGTGAAATAGCTGCATACAAGAAACATAATTACAGCATCAATACAAACTCCCAACTTATGAGAAGCAGACTTTGTAATGTTGATTATTTGGGGTTTTCTGGACAGACTAGAGGATATGGTTATGCCTAACATGGTATTAATGGTTTGAACTGTGGTATTTGGACGTTGAACAAAATAGAAACTAATGATTCTTAGAAAGAGAAATAGGAAGATATTTCATTTAGCACTAGTAATTTTTACAAAGTTACTACTTCTCCTCTGAAATGTAGTACAAGACCAAAATGAGAGAGGAAATATAATAATTATCAGAAACAGAATATGTACTAAGGGGGGAGGGGATGAAAAGTGAGGTGAAATATGTAAAGTGGAATCATTAGCATAAGAGTGAATAAGGTTAGAAGCGAAGATAAAAAATCATTTACTCAGAGAGAAAAAAAAAAAATAGACAATAGGACAGAACCCTGAGGAACACATGTGTGTGTGTGTGTGTGTGTGTGTGAAGTAGTTATAAACTGAATCCCATGTGTTCAATGGAAGCATTACTGTTTCATTTGCTTATTTCTCTGCATGTGTATATCAAAATTGTGTGTGTAAATCTTGTCAAACAACACAACAATTAGTTGATGTAGTCAAATGACCCAATGAAGCGGAATCCTACTTGCTAGCACTGCACTAGCATGGGTTCTGGTAAGAGGGTTAAGCTTCTGGCAACCCACTTCATAAGTCAGGGCAAGAATCTGGATTGTGAACATCAAAGACTAGTGGAGGGGTGTGTGTGTGTGTGTGTGTGTGTGTTCCATTAACAACTGCTGTGATGCAACAGCCTGAGAGGAAACTATGCATTAGAAAACGAAAGCGGTGAAACCATCGGAAGGGAATTTAGAAAGCAAAGATTTATGCCACATCCTCTCAAATGCTTTAGAGATGTCAAGGGCTACGACAAAAGTTTCACCAAAATCCCTGAGAGGAAAACCAGAAGACTGTCAAAAGACCTAGCTCTGCAAAATCCACTGGTGATCTGAAAGATGGGAATGGGATTCTATGTATTTGAGAAAATGAGAGTTTAGGGGAGTTTCAAACACTTTGGAGATAACAGAACTGAGAACTGTGAGGCAACAGGTTGAGGAGTTAAAGTGGTCTCCTTTCCAAACAGAAGGGAAAAATGGAGTTTTACACTCATATGTCCAAAATACTTCAGTACACCCTCTTCAACTCTCAACCATAATCTTTTTATTACCACAACTTACCCTAACATTTCTTACTTGATCAATTTTCCTCCCACCACACTTTGTTCTCACACATTTCATTTCTAACACACTTACTCTCTTCCATACATTCTCATTTATAACCCAAATTCTGCATCTATACAACAGTGTCAGGACTACTGTGCCTTCAAAATTTCAAACAAGCCCATCTTTGTCCTCCTATGTAGTGACTTCTCTTCCCACATGTTCCTCAAATCATCTAGGATCTTTACACCCTCATTTCAGTTCCCATGGTTCCATTTGCTATCATATCCAATCCAGATGTCTAATACCTCATTTCCTCCATGATTTCTTCATTCAAACTCACACCTCAATTAACCTAACTTTTGCAATGCTAACCTAATAACCCTGCTTTTATTCACATCTACTCTCAACTTTCTCCTTTTCATGCACTCTCTTACACTCATGAACCACCTTCTGCTGTTTCTCATTCAAATCTGCCACCAGCATGGTGCCATCAACAACAGTGACTGACACACCTAAGCACTCCTCCCCCTGAGAGACTACAGACCTACTCCTCTCTCTCTCTCTTGTATTCATCTTCCTCAACACTCCATCCCTAAACAGATTAAACAGCCTTGGCTACATCACTCATCCGTGTTTCAGACCCACTCTCACTTGGAACCACTAACCTTCCTTTCTACCTACCGGCACACATGTCTTGCTCTCTTGATGAAAACTCACTGCTTTTAACAGCTTTCCTCCCAAACCACAGATTCATAACATCTTCACAAGGCATCTCTATCAACTCAATCATGTGATTTTTCCATGCATACATACAAATTCTTGTTTCGTAAGTAATTTTCACATAAATTCTTTAGAGCAAACACCTGATCTATACCACACTGTTCCTTCCTAATCTGTGCAAGCACCATTCTCTCAATCACTACTCTCCCATACAACCTAACGTGTAAACTCAACAAACTTATACCTCTGTAATTCAAACATTTGCCTTTGTCCCTTATGCTTTTATAAATGACATTATACAGGCATTCTGACAGTCCTTAAGCATCTCAACATGATCCTTAAATACACTGAAAATTTTAACAAGCATAAATAAAACTTTCATTCCCTTTCTACGGAAATTCAACTGCAATCTCACCCACTTTAACCACCTTGTCACATTTCATCTCAACCAATGCCTTCACCACCTTTACTCTTTTCACTGAACCACCTATCATGACCATGACTCTCTAACTTCATGTACCTTCACAAGCCAAGCATCCTACATTCAACAATCCTTCAAAATACAGATTCCATTATCCCTTCATCTTATTTCTATCTGTTACCACTTCCCATTTGGCAACTTTACCAATGTTCCCATTTGTTCTCTACTTTTTCTTACACTATTAAGCTCCTTCCAAAACACATTCTTATTCTCCAAGAGGTTTGCTGATACTCACTCAGCCCAGTGCTCCTCTGCTCTATTTCACAGCCCTGGCACCTTATTCTCATCCTCCTGCCACTTTCTCTTGTACGTCTCCCAATCACTTGCACTCCTTCCCAGAAAATAATGATCACACACCTTTCTTTTCTCTCACATTTGAAACTTAATTTCATCATCACGCTACTCTCAACCCTTTCTCATCTTTCCAACTCCTAACTTTAGCATGCCACTCACTTCTCCCACACTTTTAAACAGCTTTCCTATATGCCTACCATTCCATACCCACTCCCCTAGCTTCACTTACTCTCCTTTAGCCATTCCACACTCAATCTCTCCTTGTCTTCACAGGTGCCTCTTCTCCAAGCTCACATACTTTCACTACCCCCTTTCCACCTCTATGTCATTTCCTCTTTTCCTAAAGCCTCTTCAAATCCTCACCATCACCTCCACCAAGTAATGACCAAACATCCCACCAGTTGCCCCTCTGCAAATTCACATCTAGGAGTCTCTCCTTTGCACAGTTATCAACATTTATTAAGTTTTCCCCAGCTCTTATAATCCAGTTTCTTTTTTTATCCACATTAGTCCACATTAATATGGGGCTCACTTCCTAATACTCTTTTGCACATTACCAAAGCCTCATCAGCAGAGCTATTCCTTTTTTAACTCTCACCCTCAAACTATCCGCTGACATTATTCCTAATATATTCCCAAACCATTCTTCCTTTTTCCTTTTTGGTTTTGTTTCAAGTGAGAACAACCAGGTTCTTCTCAAATATAATGTTTACCTCTCCCTACTTCTTTTATCATTTTTTTATTTATCATACTTTGTCGCTGTAAACAGACGAAAGAATGACCCAACCCACCCACATACACATGTATATACATACACATCCACACACACACATATACATACCTATACATCTCAACATATACATACATATACACACACACAGACATATACATATATACACATACATAATTCATACTTTTTTTTTTCTTTTTCATACTATTTGCCATTTCCCGCGTTAGCGAGGTAGCGTTAAGAACAGAGAACTGGGCCTTAGAGGGAATATCCTCACCTGACCCCCTTCTCTGTTCCTTCTTTTGGAAAATTAAAAAAAAAAAAAAACAAGAAAGGGGAGGATTTCCAGCCACCCGCTCCCTCCCCTTTTAGTCGCCTTCTACGACACACAGGGAATACGTGGGAAGTATTCTTTCTCCCCTATCCCCTGTCTGTCCTAATTCATTCCCGCTGCCATCCCGCCACACATGAAATGACAGCCCCCTTCCCCCACATGTGTGCGAGGAAGCGCTAGGAAAAGACAACAAAGGCCACATTCGTTCACACTCAGTCTCTAGCTGTTATGTATAATGCACCGAAACCACAGCTCCCTTTCCACATCCAGGCCCCACAAAACTTTCCATACTTTACCCCAGACACTTCAAATGCCCTGGTTCAATCCACTGACAGCACGTCGACCCCGGTATACCACATCATTCCAATTCACTCTATTCCTTGCATGCCTTTCACCCTCCTGCATGTTCAGGCCCTGATCACTCAAAATCTTTTTCACTCCATCTTTCCACCTCCAATTTGGTCTTCCACTTCTCCTCGTTCCCTCCACCTCTGACACATATATCCTCTGTCAATCTTTCTTCACTCATTCTCTCCATGCGACCAGACCATTTCAAAACACCCTCTTCTGCTCTCTCAACCACACTCTTTTCATTACCACACATCTCTCTTACCCTTTCATTACTTATTTTGGTTAAATCCACGCACATTCAGACAACCCATCCTAAGCCTTCAGAAGGATGAGCAATCCTCACTTCTGTTCCAACTTTTAAAAATTGAAATACAAAGAAGGGTGTTTCTAGCCCCCCACTCTTGCCCTCTTTAGTCGCCTTCCATGACATATGAGAAACGTGAGAAGTAATCTTTCTCCTCTGTCCTTGGAAAAAAGAAAGATGTAATGCACCATTAATATGTCATGCAGTTAGTTCAATCTATACCAAAATTTTGGGGAAAAAACTTGTTTCCAAGAGGTCTAAAGCCACTGACCTGGCCAACCTCCTCTCACAGTGGTCCTGAAGTCCCTGATGTGAACATGAATCTTGTAATGAAGTAATCATCTTTTTTCATATATATCTAAGTTTGCAACAAAGCATCTGCCCATCTCTAATACAAGTAAGAAGTGAGGCCTCCATATCTCAACCTCCTGCTTTGAGGTCAAGCCCTTTTTTGATGGCTTGATGGTAGCCTGTAACTTTGTTATGCCTCTGTGGTGGAATCCCAAGATCTATTGACATAACAAAAAACATATCTTTTTCAAGGTCCATGACTGGGTGGCCAGCAAAAGATGGTTGCTTGAATGGGTGGGCATGTCGTCGTAGTTGGTCTTTTACAAAACAAAAATGCATATATTCCTCCAGCTCTGCCAAGTATACAGACATCTACACAGAAATACACACACACTAAAAAACATAAAAAAGAGTGTTTAAGAGATAGGACCCATATGTGTAGACCTCCCTTCCAATATTCTACAAACTGGTAATAAGTAATTACATAAACAAATATATATCCTAAACACTATAGGTCCATCAGCTTTAACATGGAACATACAACATTCTAATGATTTAAATTCAAAGTTCATTCTCAGATTCTTAGAGAGAGGTTTCACCATGAATATTTGATAACTAGAATCAGTAATTCTTAAAGATACCACCATTCTGACTTATACCTAAAGCCTAGTGTACCCTATGAATTTCTCATTAATTCAATACCTACCTTCCAAGTGGCATTTCTCATTAATGTAATACCCAACTTTCAAGTAGCATTTATCATGAATTTAATACCTAATTTTTACGTAGCATTTCTCATTAATTTAATACCTAACTTTCATGTAGTGTTCCTCATCAATTCAGTACCTGAATTTCCAGAAGAATTCATCAAGAAATCAATACCTAACTTTCATGTAACATTTCTCATTAATCAAAAAAGAAAATTTCATATAACGATCTTCAAAAGTTGCGCAATTACCACATGGACAAGTGCCAACAGTTTTGCAAAATATCAATGCAACAAATGTTTTACGGTAAGATCACTAATGAAAACTCCTTATGAAAAACCAGTTTATATACAGTAAAAAAATAAATATATTCAACATTACATTGAAACCACAAAGATGCACTATTATGTAATCACAATCAGTACACATTCTATATTACATGTGCTGCAAAGTATGAAAAAAAAAAAACATACGAATACTCTGCTTCAGGCTTCTTTATGGACTATCATAACTCTGGCAAATCATATTTCTTTGTTTAACCCTTTAACATTCATAAACATGGATCTTTGCTACATGATCAACATTAACAAAGGAAGATCTTTGCTCTGATGATTCCTGCCAAAAATCATGCTTAAATTCTGGGAAGGGGCAGGCGTACAGAGGGATGCATGTATGGGTGCCGAATGTCTCAACAGGACAATCACTCTCAGTAACCCTGCATACACAGTGTGGTAGGGAAGTGTGCAGTTTTGCTAGTCTCACATTTACCAATCTCTTTTGATATGTATACAGTACCTGTAGAAAAGTTACTTATAAAGTTATTAATAAAGTATACCAAAAATAACTACTCATGAAGGAATAAAAGAAAAATGACAACCATTTCATCAATATGTAAGGTTAGGAAAAATAACTGTGTGAATGTTGGGGGTTAAAGAAATAAATATTTCAGCTGGAACCAATAACACATTGATGATAACTTCACAGTATTTTTGAGATCAGTGTGTGAGGAAATTTTGTGAAAGAGTTTGGAAAAAACTATGGTAGGTAAATCACACACTACTAACTTGAGACTTGGAATAATTCTCATGCACTTGCTCACTCAATGTAGTTCTGACTGGGATAAAGAAAAAATTACAGTTCCTCTCTATTTACATTCATTAACAAAGTAACTTAAATTAGAAAACTATATACATTTGTAGTAATAGAGTAAGATATTAAACAATGAATGTCAATGTATTTTTGTTGAACAAAAAATTAAAATACTGTACATTAACTTCCTTCTGTGCAAGTCACAGTATAAAACAAGCAGATGCTATTCTACTGGCAGCTAACCTAATCAAAACAGTTTACATGTTGTATACTAAAGGAGCAGCCAGAATATTCATATTTCAATATCAAGGCCATAAGTACACTGTATATTACAAAAATAATTTTAGGGAATATATATGGGAAACCTAGGCACATTGAAATTGTGACATATAAACAAAATGGAACAATTCTGTTACCTACAATGAAGTTAACTAAAGGTGAGTGATAAAAATGTCAAATGTATTGTCTCTATGCATTAAAGATGGGTTATGCTAATCAATTACTCAATTTTACAAAGTAATGATATACTGCAAATAAACATGACATGGGAAAAATACAGATGGAGGAAATCAATACTGGAAATTTGTTTTGCCTTATACAAGTTTCCGAGGTGTTTTATCCATTCCTGTTTTCAGAAACAAAGATTCAATTCTGTGAAAAAAAATTAATGAAAACACTGATTTTAGTAAGATGACAAAGAAAGTTTTCAAAATGCATATCACACAGTCCTGTCTACTCAAGGCAGCTAGACCCCAACAAAGAATCCCATAAACTCAAGTCAGCTATCAACACTCATCAACAACTGCCCAAAAGGGATAAGCCACTCACAGCTAACAAAGAAAAAAAATATGTTCAGCCATGATCAATGAACTGCAGCTTTAAGATCAAACAAATGCTGGAAGAGTATCAGTTACAGAAAATGTAGCTCTACCAAGAGAACAAACATGGACAACAGGTGGTGCAAACCTCAAAGTCTCCTGTCAGAGTACAACATCAGTTCCTACACTTAAAGCAATTTTCTGCAACTGAGAGAATTCAAGGGAGATATCAAATCACATAAGAAGAAAGCTGTATACATGGGGAATGAATGCCAATACTCCCATTCAATTATCAAATACATCCAAGCAGTTCAACAATTAAGAGGACCAATTTCATCCACAGAACAGGTTCACTGATCAGATTCATCAAATCTGTTAATAGGATTATACTATCTCAAGGAAGTCATCAATCATCAAGCAATAAGCATTAAAGTTATACAATGGATAACCTAACTTTCAAATTTTGCTCAGTGTTATTGGTTGGTCTGTCTGAAGAATATGATGCTAACAGCTTAAAAACTGGTTAAGACACACTTCCACTCCCGATTTTGAACAAAAGAACTTACACAAAAATTAAAACAGGATTATTACTTCTCATCCTCAATTATAAAGTGATCCTGTGCAGGGTACATATTTCAGAATATATCCAATAATCTGAAAATACACATAGTAATAGAAAAGAAAACAGAAGTACATAATCTTAACTAGAGTTGTGGAAAAATAACACTTTCATTCTTTTCCTGTGTAGCTTCACATACATTAGATGAATCCAGTGATATATGCAACTGAATACATCAAGGGTGTGCATACATTAGTCACTCTTAAGCCTAAAGCTAAATGTAATTAACACAACAGCTACAGTAAAAGGAACTCTAAACTTGCACCTTCTAATGATTGAAAAGGAGGAATTTTGAGCTTTAACATGTTCTTTTTAATGACTTCAAAGGTAGAGTTTTCACTTTATGTATGGATTCAAATCATATATGTTTACATGAGAAGTTCTGAAGACAAAGGATAACTCAAGAATCAGCATTTTTTTGCACTTAGATATTTCAAACAATGGGATATAAATTCTAAAATTCATTAGAGTAATGCCTTCAACAAAATATTCTCAAGATTTTGATGGGGCTAGCTGATATATGGAAATCAATGAAATTAAGCAATCAAGTTTTTAATCAAACCAAATAAAACTTCAAAATTTTTTTTTTTTTTTTTTTTTTTATACTTTGTCGCTGTCTCCCGCGTTTGCGAGGTAGCGCAAGGAAACAGACGAAAGAAATGCCCCCCCCCCCCATACACATGTACATACACACGTCCACACACGCAAATATAAAATTTTTTTTATGATGATCATATATAATACACATAAAGAAAAAATTTAATACTGACGTTATATGGTCACCAACCAAACAAATGTGAATGAATATATTAGAGAGAATTCAGAAACACTTTACGAGCAAAAGTGAACACTGGAACACCTGCACCACCATGAAAGATTAAAACAACTGCAACTATACAGTCTTGAAAGTAGAAGAGAAGGATATATAAGTCTAGGCATGGCAACAGATAAGGGGGGGAGGGCTTGAACTAATACCAAACAAAAATATTTCAGTTCCCTGAATAAGAATATGGAAAAGCTATTCAGTTTTCTACTCATTTACATCTATGATATGGATGAAGTGAGCATTAAAACCTTCTAAAGAAAACTGGATGACTGGATAAAAATATGCAGAGGAATAACCAAGAATCAAAAACTATGAACAGCATGCAACAGGAAAGAGAGTACAGTGTAAATTACACAAGACAGATGTGGATCAGGTGTTTGCTTTGAAGAATGTATGTGAGAAATACTTAGAAAAGCAAATGGATTTGTATGTAGCATTTATGGATCTGGAGAAGGCATATGATAGAGTTGATAGAGATGCTCTGTGGAAGGTATTAAGAATATATGGTGTGGGAGACAAGTTGTTAGAAGCAGTGAAAAGTTTTTATCGAGGATGTAAGGCATGTGTACGTGTAGGAAGAGAGGAAAGTGATTGGTTCTCAGTGAATGTAGGTTTGCGGCAGGGGTGTGTGATGTCTCCATGGTTGTTTAATTTGTTTATGGATGGGGTTGTTAGGGAGGTGAATGCAAGAGTTTTGGAAAGAGGGGCAAGTATGAAGTCTGTTGGGGATGAGAGAGCTTGGGAAGTGAGTCGGTTGTTGTTCGCTGATGATACAGCGCTGGTGGCTGATTCATGTGAGAAACTGCAGAAGCTGGTGACTGAGTTTGGTAAAGTGTGTGAAAGAAGAAAGTTAAGAGTAAATGTGAATAAGAGCAAGGTTATTAGGTACAGTAGGGTTGAGGGTCAAGTCAATTGGGAGGTGAGTTTGAATGGAGAAAAACTGGAGGAAGTGAAGTGTTTTAGATATCTGGGAGTGGATCTGGCAGCGGATGGAACCATGGAAGCGGAAGTGGATCATAGGGTGGGGGAGGGGGCGAAAATTCTGGGAGCCTTGAAGAATGTGTGGAAGTCGAGAACATTATCTCGGAAAGCAAAAATGGGTATGTTTGAAGGAATAGTGGTTCCAACAATGCTTGTATGGTTGCGAGGCGTGGGCTATGGATAGAGTTGTGCGCAGGAGGATGGATGTGCTGGAAATGAGATGTTTGAGGACAATGTGTGGTGTGAGGTGGTTTGATCGAGTAAGTAACGTAAGGGTAAGAGAGATGTGTGGAAATAAAAAGAGCGTGGTTGAGAGAGCAGAAGAGGGTGTTTTGAAATGGTTTGGGCACATGGAGAGAATGAGTGAGGAAAGATTGACCAAGAGGATATATGTGTTGGAGGTGGAGGGAACGAGGAGAAGAGGGAGACCAAATTGGAGGTGGAAAGATGGAGTGAAAAAGATTTTGTGTGATCGGGGCCTGAACATGCAGGAGGGTGAAAGGAGGGCAAGGAATAGAGTGAATTGGAGCGATGTGGTATACCAGGGTTGACGTGCTGTCAGTGGATTGAATCAAGGCATGTGAAGCGTCTGGGGTAAACCATGGAAAGCTGTGTAGGTATGTATATTTGCGTGTGTGGACGTATGTATATACATGTGTATGGGGGTGGGTTGGGCCATTTCTTTCGTCTGTTTCCTTGCGCTATCTCGTAAACGTGGGAGACAGCGGCAAAAAAAAAAAAAAAAAAAAAAAAAAAAAAAAAAAAAAAAGATGTAGTATTCTCAGCACTAGCACTGTCTTGGGCAAAATGTCATCATAGAGACTCACAGGAGTTACCTAATAGGCCACATGTCTTGTAAATCATATGATTAAATTATTTGGTACTCTGGAGAAGCATGGTTTCAAAGCACAGACCTGTTGTTAAAATGGAGTGATCATCATTCCCCCATCCTTTCATATGATGGGGTACTATCATCCCTAGGACAAGAAAAAGAGGAATCTAAATGATTACACTTCAATGACAGCATACTCATTGTTACTGCTAGAAGACTGAATAACAAAAACTTTCCTTAGTGATAAAGATCGCAGGACATGGGTTGTCCACATTCCTGAATATGTAAGTAAAAATGAAGACTCTTGAATTTCCACAGATTTACCTTTGATACCTGACCTGCTGAGAAATTTAAACTCCCAGAATGAAGAAGGAAAACAAATTATTTCTAATTCCCATGGTGAGATCAATATTAAAATAACCATAGCATTCAAGGAAGACCACATACTGTTTAAATGCATCAGCAATGATTCCCATCTGGTTGAAAAATAAAATGTTGCAGTCCAAAAATAACAAGGTCTCAGTTTCAGTAAAGAAATAAACTGACTTCAAAAATGATCCTAAACATTCCTTAATGAGGACTGAATGAAAAGGAAACATTTCCAACCTAAGGTTGCTGGCACCTGTCTGAGACTGCACCTCGAGAATTTGGATGGTACACTGGGACTGACAACATGAGAACAATTACCTTTTGTCATGAAGGATGTAGAGATGCTGCAGTTGCTCTGTTGGAACTAATGCATCCCAATGAGATCGATGCTTACAAACATTTGTCAAATCATTTCATCAAATATAACACTATTAGCATCATCAAATGCAAAAGACGTGCTTAAAAGCTTAAATAATGCAACAGAAATTTTAACACATCTTTAGTTTGCCTGGCCAAAAGCCATTTGAGCTTTTACCATCACCTGGTGTGTAATGCCCATCATATGTCATCTTCCATCATCATCTTGTAGGCTAATCTTTCACATTTCAATCCTCTCACATCTTGTAGGCTAATCTTTCACATTTCAATCTTCACATACTACACACGGCCATTTGAACCAAAGTTGGCAGAGATAGTCCTTTGGGGTTCCCCTTTCTAAACAGTATCTGGTGACACTGAACTACTATTCATGATGGTTGCTGTTACTACCAAGGGAAGGTGAGTGATAAAGGCTCATGTTTTGAGGAGTTTTTGTCTCCTCCTCCTGATCCACTTTAAAATTTCTATTACCTTTGAAAAAAAATAATCCTGGTCTGTTTGAAATGCTTCTCTATCATTCTTTTTCAAATGGTCTAAAGATATTTACCTATAATCATTAAGTCCATTCCTACTCATACCAATGCAATCTTGCCAAAAAGGATTTCGAAAACTAGTGGGAAAAAAATGCAAGCTAGCACAAGGGATGGTACACCCACTTTCCTTGGGAAGACTTGCTGCCTTACTACCCTGTTGATTAAAAACCTTGGTCACTAAATAAGTTATTCTTATCCTTCACAGTATCATAATACCTTTCACTGGGTGCTTTTTTCCATTTCTATCTCTGCAACCATCAGTGACCTTGGTAACTTTCTTAAGAGGTAAATAATTTTATCAGAAATCCACGAAGACAAAAAATCTCTCATCAAAATGAAAAACATCGAAGAACATTCAATCACCTCTCAACATTAAACCACATGAAGATAAACTTCTAACAGCAACATGTAAGTCCTAGTAAAACTTATGAAATATATGCTGTTGATCAATAACACTATTATAAGATATGTGATTCGATGCTACAACATAACAGACATCGCAGTTTAACTTGAATAAATTTCCTCTAAAATTCAATCATACTAATTTGAGGAGAAACAAATCTAAAATGATTATGTACTTCACGAGAGTATCAATTCATAACCTGAAAATTCCCATTAGAAAAAACTGCAAGACGTAAAGAGAAACAACAAAAAGGGTAAGGTTCAAACAAAAAATTACACATTCCCAATCAACCTCCTTACCTTGTAAAAGGTCATATACTGAAGATAAACACAAGATAATCCATCTTCAATCATGTCCAAACCCCATGATGCCAGGAACCATAATGAAATGAGACTGGTTGATGATCTTAAAACATCACAACATCAGTACTTCAAATATTTTCTTTAGACTGTAAAACTGCCTGTACAATCCAATATGGATAAAAGATGGGTCCTGCTAAATCCACATGAATAACATTTTCCTCTGGTAACCATTCAGCTTGCAACAATACAGCAGAGGACCAATCCACAACTCAACCTGGTATGCTCTTATGAAAAACATTTCTGATAGCCAGTTTTCAAGGAAGGAGCTTTATAGACTAACTGGGAGGATGACAAACAGATGACTGTTTCATTACTTTCTAAGGGATGAAATGGGTTGGCCTATGAATGAAAGTTGTAAGGGAGTGCTGATGCTTTGCAATAATAGCTGGCCATGACTGGAAAGGACTGCTTGGTAAAAATTATTCAAGTTCTGGTGAACCCAAGGGTGATGAATCTCATTACATGCATGTCCTTTTCAAAACATAAAGTGAAATAACTTCAAGTTTGCACAAACCTAACTAATATGAAAAGTGTGTGATGTGTGATCAAAGAGGTACTGTACAGAAATTAAATTACATTAAATAAATCATGTACTGAACATTATCTGTGACACTTACGAATGATTTTGCTTTCAAACTTTGAGTCAATAAATATCACTTGAACAAAGTACATTCAATAATAACTATACCTTCAATAAACATACTGTTTATAACATCACTCTTAGTTCACTCACTGCCAATCAATATCAGATAATAAGCCCATTTCTGACTGGCTATTTCATACCTTTGATATCCTCTTTGACTTTCCACTGCATAAGATACATACAAGTCGTTGCATCTTCTGCACTGTCATGACCGGAAACTGTAGAAAAAATAAAAAATCAGTCTCACTAATGTGAAAGATGTTACTTCTGTAAGGAAAATTTCCTGTGGGAAAAAAAGTGTATGAAAGGAGAAAATTGAGAGTAAATGTGAAAAAGAGCAAGTTATTGGGTTATGCAGGGTTGAGGGACAAGATACTTGGGATGTAAGTTTGAATGGAGAAAAATTGGAGGAAGTGAAGCATTTTAGACATCTGGAGTGGACTTAGCAGTGAATGGAACCATGGAAGCAGAAGTGAGTCATGGGTGGGGGAGGGGGCGAAGGTTCTGGGAGCGATGAAGAATGTGTGGAAATAGAGAACATTATCTTGGAGAGCAAAAATGGGTAGGTGTGAAGGAATAGATAGGGTCGTATGGAGGAGGGTGGATGTGTTAGAAATGAAATGTTTGAGGACAAAATGAGGTGTGAGGTGGTTTGATCGAGTAAGTAATGAAAGGGTAAGAGAGATGTGTGGAAATAAAAAGAATGTGGTTGAGAGATCAGAAGAGGGTGTGTTGAAATGATTTGTACATATGGAGAGAATGAAAGAGGAAAGACATACAAAGAGGATACATGTGTCAGAGATGGAGGAAACAAGAAGTTGGAGACCAAACTAGAGGTGGAGGGATGGAGTGAAAAAAAAACTTTGAGCAATCGAGGCCTGAACATACAGGAGGGTGAGAGGCGTGCAAGGAATAGAATGAACTGGAACAATGAGGTATACTGAGGTCTACGTGCTGTCAATGGATTGAATCATGACACAAAAAAGTATAAAATAAATACAAAATGAAATCCTTACCATCATTTTGGATAATTTTCTTGAGGTACTCTGAAGCTAGGTTGCGAAGAGCACGTTTGTAGGGGGCACCCATCTTGTGTGGAAATACTACACTGGTATCCACAACTGTATCATGGATCAGCTAAAGAATAAACATTAGTACAGTATGCTAAAATATTCACTTATCAGCTTAGTTAAATTAAATCTATTAATGTTTTTCTTCATTTTATCCTTTCACACTCTTCTTTCACTCATCAACTTAGTAAAATTCAAAACTATTGGAGTTTTTCTTCACTTCATTCTTCACACTTTTCTTCCCCTCATTATCTTCTTTCTCTCTTTCACTATGGATAAAATCTAACTTCATTTCTTGATACCCTACAGTCATTCAAGACCCAAAACCTCTGTAAAACGACCTAACATATGGCAAGCTGCAGGAAGTCAGTGACAATAAAACCATATACAGATATACCCATATACAGTATCATTTCCATGGCTCTTTACAAGGACAATCTATGAAGGTAAAGTTACAAAGTGATTTCATGCAAAAGATGGTACAACATTCTGTAGTGCTTTCTAATACATATGAACACAGCAAGTGCACTGAAAGGAAAGTGCCATGGTCAAGGATGTAGAAAATTAAAGGAGAAAACAGGTGTTAATAGACATGGATTGCTTCAACTGCCTTATCAAACTTAAGACAAAAACATCTATGACTTTGGCAGAATGTTTGTTAGCTCTGAATTTGTAAAGCATTTTGTTTTCTTGCATAATCCCCTCCCAGGACAGCCAAACATATATGGTTTTATCTTTCAGCTTCTATTTTGATTATGTGTGAACTCAGTCTACCTTAGGGAACTGAACATTTCAATTGTGATATTCCATTCATTAAATATAAGTGTTTTTTGTGAACGTAAATTGTTTACCCTGGGAGACAAGATGTCTTTTCAATCAAGAACTCAAAGTGACTGTTTCAATAAATGGCTTGGTATACAATCTATATTATCCTAATATCAAAAACATGTAAAGTGGATTGTGCAAAATTAAAACGAGGATACACCGGTCTTTTTAGGGGAGAGGAGATGTAAAATTCCTTCCAATACAGTGCAAACAGGTTATAACATACAGGTAATTATATTTCTGAAAGTTTGAGATGTTTCCTTTCTTTGTCCCCCAATATAATTCATGCAGAACCTGTTTAAAATTAATGATTCTTTCAGGAACAGCTCCAGTAACAGGACAAGAAAATCTCATTAATCAGTGTCAGGAAGACATATAAACCAAGTAGAGTGTTTAGTGGCACTCAATCTGATAATAATCTGATATCAAAGTCTTTGATGACAATCTGAAAGCAAACTCTGAATAAAGGACACAAATGATAGGCAACAACCAGCAAACACAGCTTACAAAGAAATGGCATGGTCCACATATTCAAATGTTTTTATCAGTCATCACAATGAAAACAAAACAGTCAGGCGAATCAAACATTAGGAATTTTGTCTCAAGTATAAATATGGCAACAGACTGCTGAACATCCTCTTAGAAAGCAATATCTATTTCTTTCTTAGTGACCAACATTGTAATGGCAAAACTAGTCCCACCCGAAGACCATCTAAGGTGAAATAAAGAAGTAAACTAAAAAGATCTGGCTCATTCAGATATGTTTTATGGGATGTTATCCTGAAATCTACTGTTGAGAGAATATCATCCCAAAAGTCACACACTGTTCAGAGGCTTGGGTGTTGTTCAGAGGAGTCTGAGTTAGTACTGATGAGAATGATGCCAGGGCAAAGCTGTATCATCAAAATACACACACCACACGCTTATGGCAGTCATGTCAGCAGCATCTCATTCACCTCCTCATATATTCTTACTGCAAGTGGTAGGATCTGGTTTAACACAGTTAACAGGCAATGGATGATTTACCATGCATTTTAATCCCAAACTGCTGAATGTGTAGTCAAAACTGAAATAAAAAATTACTCATGATAATGGTTTGGGAGCAATTGTGGTGTTTAAAGAGCACATCTATTTTAGTGAAAATGTCTGTTGAATCATGCTGATGGGACTTAAGAGTTGGATCTCTATTGATGGTGAGTGGCTGTGTTTGAGCTGGTTTCTTTGCTTTGAGGTGTGTAACTTGTGGGGAAAAATTAGGATTATCTTTCTTTCTATGCCCTTGTGGTATATGCTTTTTGCTGGCTTAGTTGGAGATACTGGTGAAGTGTGAAAACTGCATGATCCAGGGAACAGAAATCATCTAAATTGAAATTTTGGAGCTTTGTTTCCATGTACTGTGTGAATGCTGGCCAATCTGATTTCCTGAAGTTTGTGTAAGTTTTCTGATGGTTGCATAGATAGGGGGGGGCTTGATGGTGTTATCAGGATGGGCAACTGATCAGAGGACAGTTTGTGTAGCATGCTGCAACTAGTCCTTGCGTGTAGTGCTGTCATATTGGTACAGCAGACTTAGAGATCTGATAATGTGATAACTATAAGTGATGATATGCTTACTGGTGATACAACTTTCAGGGAGGAATTCTAACATTAAGAATATACTAAATGCATGCCACACAGTGTTACCATGTGCATGTGTGGGGCATTTCCACATGGTGGCTCAGTACTTCTAAAAAGGTGAAAAAATTGAGTACAACAACTCTATCATGCCAAGGAAGTGGCTCAAAATCCCAATGATTACATGGATTTATGGGACACTACTGACTCCAACAGCTTAAAAGATAGCAATGTTGAAAATGGATTACTTCTATACAACCTGTAAAATGACTAAAGTTCTTTGACCATATCAGTGAAAACCACTCTAAATTTTGGCCCATGCACCATTCTATCTACATAACTACAATCATAGTTAACTTACTATCAAACTATCCTCTTAAGACAAGCAAAATTATCTGCAGCTATCACCAATATATCCAAAGCTCTAGGGTGTTGTTTTAACTAGAGAAGCTGAAGATCCACAAATCATGCAAAGCCTATACATTAACTGCTAGCTTTTGGATGAAAAATGGAAAGTTCGAAGAACAGGATCACCACATATCACCATTCCTATTTCTTCAATATAAACATGATTCTCTGACATCATTCCTGTAATCCAATCAAACATTATTTTTCCATAACTCATATCAGGTGTCCAGTGAGGGGCTATCTTCATGTAATGTTCAAGTCCATACATTTTACATTATACTGTCTATCATTAAACTAAACCTTTGATTTTGAAAAATAAACAAAAATACTTTTGTCCCCCCAAAAAATCTCAATAAATGAAAAGGACTTTCAAAGAAAAATTGTCAATATCTTCTGAACAACAAAATCTTTAAAATTCCTCCACAGATTTATGAAATTGGATCAAAGCCCAGAAAAACCCATTTTGACACCTAATGATGATTTACCTTGAGTGCCTGAAAATCAGACTCAAGACTGTGTCCAATGAGAATAGTCTTATCTGAGAAACGTGTGAGCAAAGCAGCCTGCACATCTAGCAGTGTTGTTTTCACATCTTGTAGGTCACTTTCGGTTATCCCTGAAAACCTGTGAAAGATGAATATTTTAAACACGATCAAAAAACTATTATAGACCTGTATTGCTAATCATGTAATAGTTTCAATGCAACAAAAAGTGCACCCTGTTTCAAAATATTTCTAAAGGCATCTCCCCACATTAAAGCCACAAACCAAGCTTTACAATGATTTGGAAATTTAATAGTGGTGAAAAGTATAAATTGCATCATACTAATAGGACAATATTAATAAATCTTATAACAATTTTACCAAAACTACAACCTATGCAAATCAATCATACGTGCATCAAAAACATTTCCTGAAATTCATTTTGTAATTAGTTTAAATAATAAAACAGTAAACTGAGCAATGTGACCCATACTAAATAAACACTAATATTTGAGTGTGCAGCATGTACCCAGTAAACCATATCACTCCAATTCACTCCATCCCGGGCTTACCTTTCACCCCTCTGCATATTCAGGCCCTAATCACTCAAAATAATTTTTATTCTATCTTTCCATCTCCATTTTGGTCTCCTTATTTTTCCTTGGTCCCTCCACTCCTGATACATATATCCCATCTGTCAACCTTTCCACACTCATTATCTCTATATATACAAACCATTTCAGCACATCCTCTTCTATCTAAACCACACTTTTTTTAGTATCACACATCTCTCTTACCCTTTTATTACTTACGCAAACCATGCTGGGTTGTCTAAATCTGTGTGGATATAACCAAGATGAGAACAAAGAAGAGATGAGAGATGGGAATAATGTTCATATTATGAGAGACAAGTGTTTTTTAAGGGCAACTGAGTTAGTGTGACAGCAGTTTTGATGTTAGAGTTCATGTAATAGTGATGGGTAATTTAAATGTGTGAATGATAAATGTCACAATTGAGAGTATAATTGGGAGAACTGGGGGAATTCAGCAAGATGAACAGGAATGGTGAACAGATCTTGGAGCTGTGAGAAAGGGAAAAGAGCTGTGGGATGATGAAGTAAAGTTGCTAGTGAGAAGAGAGGTATTTGTGCATTACTTACTGGGAGGGAGTGAAAATGACAGGGAGATGTACAAAACAAAGTGACTGGAGGTCAAAGGGATGGTGCATTGGCTGAAAAGAGGGCAAATGAAAGTTAGGAAAGCAATTATCAAAAAACTTCAGGGAAAATAAATGTTTGGGAGGAGATTAACAGTGTGAAAAAAACATGACAACAAATGGAAACAATGGTGAAAGGGGCAAATGGAGAAGTGACTACAGGTAGTCATGAGTTGGAATATACATATTTTGAAGGATTGTTGAATGCGTTTAATGATAGGATGGCATACATATTTTGAAGGATTGTTGAATGCGTTTAATGATAGGATGGCATGAGTAAGGTGCTTGGGTCAGGTAGGTATGCAAAGTGAGAGCCATGGAAAGTGCTTTTATGAGGAGAGCAAAGGCAGAGAAAGTCTTGCAAAAGATGAAATATGGCGAGGTGGCTGGGGTGGATTGTACTTCAGCTGAATTTCTAAAGAAAGGGCGTGAATGTGCTGCTGACTGGTGCACTGTGGTATCAAATGTATGCATGAATCATGGTGAGGCACGTGAAGATGGGCAAAATGCATGTTTAGTGCTACTGTATGAATGTAAGGGGGAAAAGATGAATATTTGAACTACAAAGGTATGAGTTTGTTGTGTGTACCTGCTAAGTTGTAAGGGAGAGTGGTGATGGAGAGGGTAATGGCAAGTATAAATTATAGATTGGAGAGGAATATGATGGTTTCAGGAATGGTAGAGGATGTGTGGAGCAGGTGTTTGTTTTAAAAGATGTGTGTGATAAATACTGACAGAATCGGAAGGATGTACATGTGGCTTTTATGGATCTGGAAAAAGCATATGACAGAGGTGACAGAGATGCCTTGTGGAAGGTCTTATGAATATATGGTAAGAGAGGAAAAATGTGAAAAACACTAAGTTTTTATGAAGGGTGTAAGGCATGTGAGTGAGCAGGAAGAAAGGAGAGTGAATTGTAGCACGTGGAAATGTGTCTGTGGCAAGGGTGTGTGATGTCAACATGGCTGTTTAATTTGTTTATAGATACAGTGGTGAGAGAGGTAAATGTAAAAGTCCTGGAGAGAGGGGTGAGTATGAAGTTGGTTGGGGGTGAGGGGGACCTGAGAAGTGAGTCAGATGCTGTCTGCTGACGACACAGCCCTACTGGCATGTTCAAGTGAGAAACTGCAGATGTTGGTGTTTGAGTTTGGGAGAGTGTGTGATAGGAGGAAGCATAGCAAAGCTGTTAAAATTAACAGGGCAAAGGGACAGGTTAGTTGGGGTGTGAGTTTGAATAGAGAAAATTTGGAACAGTGAAGTGTTTCGGAAGAATTTGACAACAAGTGGAACCATGGATAAAGAGAGTGGGCCATAGGGTGGGTAAGAGGGTACAGGTTCTGGGTGGACTAAGAAAAGTGTGGAAAGAAAAGAGAGATCATCTGGAAAGGTGACAATAGGTACGTTTGAAAATGTAGTAGTCCCACCATTGCTGTGTACAAGGATGCAAGAAAAATATGAGGTGTGAGGTGGTCTGACTGAGTAAGTAATAGAATGTTAAGACTGATGTATGGTAATAAGAAGAAAAACCTCATTATAAGGACTATTTTTCATGCTGAATTCGAATCTGGGGTTGAAATATATGTTGGGGACATTAAGCCTGTAAGTATTCAATGGTTACTCTTCCAGAAGATTCTGTGAATATTTGGTTTGTATTTATTGGAGATCTGTCACCTTGGGAAGCATTTTGAGATATTTCCTGTGATTATGTCAAGTATAAAATTTCTTAAATCAAATTTCAATTAAAAAACATAAAGGTTTTCATACTAACAAATTCCCTGAACTATCATATATTATTACCTGTAGTTTTGGCATTTTTGTGAAGATAAAGATGCTTGAAAATCTGGGGTTGAAATATATGTTGGGGAACATTAAAGTCTATATATAAGTAATAAATGGTTACTCTTTTAGAAGATTCTATGATCATTCAGCTCATATTCAATGAGTATCTGTCAGGTTGGAGAAGCATAATATTTTCCATGATCATTTCAAGCAAAGAAGCATTTCATTATGTCATAATTCACTTTTAAAACAAAAAAGGTTTTCAGGTTCAAAAATCCAAGAACTATTACTTGAAATTTTGGGTATTTTTGGCAGGATAATGTATTTCCTTGAAAACCTCGGTATAAGGACTATTTTTCATGCTGAATGAGACAATAGTGTTGAAATATATGTTTCACTCATTAAGGCCAGTAAACAAGAAAACAATTATTACTCTTAGAAGATCCTGTGATTATTTGGTTTGTATCTTGAGTATCTGTCAGCTTGGGAAAGCATTATGAGATATTTTCCATGATTATGTTATGCATACAAGCGTTTCATTATGTCATATTTCAATTTCAAAACAAATGACTGAACCAGAGCATGTGAAAAGTCTGGGGTAAACCATGGAGAGGTCTGTGGGGCCTGGATGTGGATAGGGAGTTACACATGACAGCTAGAGAGTGAGGGTGAACGAATGTGGCTTTTTTTGTCAGTTTTCCTGGCATTACTTTGCTGAAGTGGGGGTGAGCGATGCTGTTTCCTGTGAGGCAGGGTGCACCAGGAATGGATTGAAGGCAGCCAAGTATGAATATGTACATGTGTATGTATGTATATGTCTGTGTATGTATATGTATATGTGTATATGCTGATATGCATTTGTATGTATATGGACATGTATAGGTGCTACTTCACTGGAAGGGAGGGGGACGCTATTTCATGTGTGGTGGGGTGACGCCAGGAATGGATGAAGGCAGCAAGTATGAATATGTACATGTGCATATATGTTTGTGTATGTGTATGTATGTATATGTTGAAATGTACATGTATGTATATGTGTGTGTGTGGGCATTATGTATATGCATGTATATGTGGGCAGGTTGGGCTATTCCTCGTCTGTTTCCTTGCACTACCTCTGTTGGGGATGAGAGGGCTTGGGAAGAGAGTCATTTGTTGTTTGCTGATGATACAGTGCTGGTGGCTGATTCGGGTGAGACACTGCAGAAGTTGGTGACTGAGTTTGGTAAAGTGTGTGAAAGATGAAAGCTGAGAGTAAATGCAAATAAGAGCAAGGTTATTAGGTTCACTTTGCTCCTTCATATCTAGCTTCCTCTCAGGCCAATCTCCCTCTGTGGTTGAGGGATTAGCCTCCCACTCTTTCTCCATCAACAGCAGTGTCCCTCAAGGTTCTGTCTTATCTCATACACTTTTCTCCTTTTTATCAATGACTTCCTCTTTTTCAAAAATAACCAAATACACTAATACGCTAAGACTCAACACTGCATTCATCCACATACTTCACTTCTACTCCTCTTGCTCAATCTCCACCTTGCCTTGACACAGCTTCCATACTAAACTTAGAATTGGACAAGACATCTCAGTGGGGCAGACAAAATCTAGTTAAGTTTAATGCCTCCAAGACCTAGTTTGTACCCATCTCTCCATCAAAAACTTCTAACAACTCTCATTTCTCCTCTGACTGTTCTGTAATTCCACCTCTTGAATAAGTGAACATACTCGGTATTTCTGTAGCATCCATTCTTTCCTGGAAACTCCACATTACAGAAATAGCTAAGTCTGCCTCTAAAAAACTGGGAGTCCTGTTATATGTTGAAATTTTTTCTTTTGAACTGTGGCTTCATTTATACAAAGGACTGATTTGTACTTGTCTGGAGAACTGCTCTTAAATCTGGGTGGTTCTGGCTCTACATCCTTGCTTGACAGAGTTGAGTTGAAAGTGGTCCAACTAATAAATTCTTCCAGGTTAACTTCAGGATTTGACCCTTTGCCCAAGGCCATGATGTTGGTTTGTGTTCCCTCTTCTATAGATATTACTTTAGTTTTTGCTCTTGAGAGCTGGCTGCTTGTGTGCCCCCATCCACTGGCTAGACCATGCAGTACTTGGCACATGATTACTGTGTGACCATTGGCAACTTAAGGGTGTGTCCTTTTGATAACTGTTTCTTTCCCTACACCTCAAAGTTTTAGAATTCTTTACCCCCTCATGTCTCTCCTAATAACTATGATCTAGCACATCTTAAAAGATGGCTTTTTCATTTCATCCAAAATTTGTAAATACTTTCCCATGTCTCTTCTTTTTCCCTCCTATAATCCTCTCTATTTCATTTCCTCTCTATTTCATTTACGGCCTAGCCTTGATATGTACTTCTGTCCATGACTGGAGCCTCAAATGTAAAAAAAAAAAAAAAAAAAAAAAAAAAAAAAAAAAAAAAAAGTGTTCATAAGGTAAACATCTGCAAGTTGGGAGCCCCTGTACAGTAGGTGGACTAAACCAGGGTATATGAAGCAAGCAGGGGAAACCAGATTAAGGTCTGAAAGGCCTGGTTGTGGATAGATGTGTAACATGTGCTATCAAGGTATATATGTGAGATGGAAAGACCGCAAGTTTGTGGACTGAAAGCCAGTACCCTAGATGAAGCAGGAAGAAAAAACAGTTATCTGAGCTAAAAGAGCAAAACTTTATGGTCAGGTAGTACCAATAATTTACCTCCCTAGTTGGTGGCTGCCTATCAGATAATACCTACCAATGGGGAGAGGGAGATCAAGAAGGAGACTAAAGTCTGGAGTGAAGAAGGCTTTAAGGTATAGGGACTGAACATTCAGGAAAAAGAGGTGTGCACAGGATAGAATGAATCAGATAATCAGTGACATGAGGCAGAAGTGGTGTACTGTCAATGAGCTCAACTAGGGGATATAAAGCATTCAAAGAAAACTATGAAGTAGATTTTGGGGCTTAGATGTGAATGGTAGGTTCTCGTTTACAGTATAATGTACAAGAAAACATAAGAGTTGATGTTTGCAATGGAGGCCATTGTTCATTCGTTCCTGATGCTGTTTCACTAAGTAATGAGGAATCAGCTGTGTAAAATAAAAAATAAAAACTACATTTCCAGCCCTAAAACATCTACTGTAAAATACATGGCTAATTTACATAAAATTGCCACCTACTTGCAATAGCTCCCACTCACTTGTGGTAACTATAGGTAACACAAAATTTTTGGACAAAATATCAAAGTACAGGGCTTTGTGAAGATGCCTCTGATACAACATATTTAGTACTTGGAAAATATTTCAAACAAATTGCCTAAACTAATTGTGGAGACTGCCTTACTGATATACACAGATTTCCATGAAGCTTTGATATGAACTGTATGCACAGCAAGCACTTATAATACTTACAGTAACTTTTTCTTACCTTGTATTGTAATCAATGATGGGGTTTTCAGGTTTGACTAAATTTTCATAAACTGTGTTTCCTTCTGTATTCACAACTGTCACTCGAGTGAGTTCAATGCCACTTGTGGTATAACACATCTCACAATCTGTTAGAATTCATATGTGATGAATAATACATTACAAAAGAAATGAAAAATTTGATACTGTTGCTGATGTATAATAAAGCATCAAAGTTTGAAGTAGTACTGTGGGAAAATATGACATATCAATCAAATTTCAACCATTTACATGAATATGCAGATCAACTAAAACTAACAAACATATGATCTGGTATAAAATAAAAAACTAGGGAATAAACTTGAGACAGAATTCACTGAAAGTGTCTATATCTATCCATCTATCTATCTATCTATAAGCATAGACAGATAGATAGGCCTAATGTACTTTGAGGCCTGGCTGTGGATAGCAGGTCGTGGTTTTGGTGCACTGTACATGACAGCTAGAGAATGGATATGACTGAATGCTGCCTTTTTACACATGTTTCTGGCACTGCCTCGCTAACATGGAAAACTGTGAACAAGTATGTGTGTGTGTGTGTGTGTGTGTGTGTGTGTGTTTCTATTAATTCATTATACATAATCGCTGTTTCCCACAGCAGTGAGGTAGCGCCAGGAAACAGATGAAGAATAGCCCATCCACTTAACTCCACATATATATACATAAACGCCCACATATGTACATATACATACATATACATATTAACATACACATACACAGACATTACATACATACACATGTACATATTCATACTTGCTTGCCTTTATCCGTTCCTGTCAATACCCCACCCCAAGAAAAGCAGCATCGCTACCCCCTGCTTCAGCAAGGAAGTTCCAGGAAAACAGGCAAAAAAAGCTATATTCATTCACATCCATTCTCTAGCTGTCTTGTGTAATGCACTGAAACCACAGGTCCCTATCCATATCCAGGCCCCACAGACCTTTCCATGTTTTACCCCAGAAGTAATACATACCCTGGTTCAGTCCACTGACAGCACAATGACCCCAGTATACCACATTGTTCCAATTCACTCTATTCCTTGCATGCCTCTCACCCTCCTGTATGTTCAGGCTATCGTTCAAAATCTTTTTCACTCCCATCTTTCCACCTCCAATTTGGTTTCCCGCTTCTCCTTGTTCCCTCTACCTCTGACACACATATCCTCTTTGTCAATAATTCCTCACTCATTCTCTCCATATGTCCAAACCATTTAAACACACCCTCTTCTGCTCCCTCAACCACACTCTTTTTATTACCACACATCTATCTTACCTTTTCATTACTTACTTGATCAAACCACCTCACACCACGTACTGTCCTCAAACGTTTCATTTCCAACACATCCACCCTCCTCCGTACAACACTACCTATAGCCCATGCCTCACAACCATATACCATAGCTGGAACTACTATTCCTTCAAACATACCAATTTCTGCTCTCCGAGATTGCATTCTCTTCTTCCACACATTCTTCAGTGCAGCCAGAACCTTCGCCCCCTCCCCCACCCAGTGACTCACTTCCACTTCCATGCTTCCACCCTGCTGCTAAGTCCACTCCCAGATATCTAAAACACTTCACTTCCTCCAGTTTTTCTCCATTCAAACTTACATCCTTATTAACCTGTCCCTTATCGCTACTGAACCTAATAACCTTGATCTTGTTAACATTTACTCTCACCTTTCTCCTTTCACTCACTTTTCCAAACTCAGTCACCAACTCCTGCAGTTTCTCACTCAAATCAGCCACTAAAGCTGTACCATCGGCAAACAACAACTGACTCACTTCCTGGGCCCTCTCATCCCCAACACACTACATACTTGCCCCTCTCTCCAAAACTCTTGCATTTATCTCCCTAACAACCTCATCCATAAACAAATTAAACAACCATAGGGCATCCCACACCCCTGCCACAGACTGACATTCACTGGGAACCAATCACTCTCCTCTCTTCCTACTCATACACATGCCTTAGATCCTTAGTAAAAACTTTTCACTGCTTCTAGCAACTTACCTCCTACACCATATACTCTGAAGACCTTCCATAAAGCATCTCTATCAACTCTATCATGTGCCTTCTCCAGATTCATAAATGCTACATACAAATCCATCTGTTTTTCTAAGTATTTCTCACATCCATTCTTCAAAGCAAACACCTGATCCACACATCCTATACCACTTCTGAAACCACACTGCTCTTCCCTAGTCTGATGCTCTGTACATGCCTTCACCCTCTCAAAATAATTTCCCAGGCATGCTCAACAAACTTATGCCTCTATAGTATGAACACTCACCTTTATCCCCTTTGCCTTTGCACAATGGCACTATGCATGCATTCCGCCAATCCTCAGGCACTTTATCATGATCCATACATACACTGAATATCCTTACCAACCAATCAACACACAGTCATCCCCTTTTTTAAAAAAAGACTAATAAAAAGAGTGACAGAGAGCAGAAGAGAGTGTGTTGAAACGGTTTAGACATATGGAGAGAATGGGTGAGGAAAGACTGACAAAGAGGATATACATGCAAGAGATGGAGGGAACAAGGAGAAGTGAGAGACCAAACTGGTGGTGGAAGGATGGAGTGAAAAAGATTTTGAGCAACAGGGGCCTGAACATACCGGAGGGTGAGAGGCGTGCAAGGAATAGAGTGAACTGGAACGATAGGGTATATTGGGGTCGATGTGCTGTCAATGGACTGAACCAGGGCATGTGAAACATCTGGGTTAAACCATGGAAAGGTCTGAGGGGCCTGGATGTGGAGAGGGAGCTGTGGTTTTGGTGCATTTCAAAACAGCTAGAGACTGAGTGTGAAAAAATATGGCCTTCTTTGTCTGTTTTCCTGGCACTACCACAGTGAAGCAGGGGGTAGTGATGCTGTTTCCTGTGGGGCAAGGTGGCACCAGGAATGGATGAAGGCAAGCATGAATATGTACATGTGTTTACATGTACATTTCTGTGTATGTGTATGTATATGTGCATATATGAGCTTATGCATATATATATATATATATATATATATATATATATATATATATATATATATATAGGGGAGAAAGAATACTTCCCACGTATTCCCTGCGTGTCGTAGAAAGCGACTAAAAGGGGAGGGAGCGGGGGGCTGGAAATCCTCCCCTCTTTTTTTTTTTAATTTTCCAAAAGAAGGAACAGAGAAGGGGATCAGATGAGGATATTCCCTCAGAGGCCCAGTCCTCTATTCTTAACGCTACCTTGCTAACGCGGGAAATGGCGAATAGTTTGAAAGAAAAGAAAAAGAAAAATATATATATATATATATATATATATATATATATTTTTTTTTCTTTATATACTTTGTCGCTGTCTCCCGCGTTTGCGAGGTAGCGCAAGGAAACAGACGAAAGAAATGGCCCAACCCCCCCATACACATGTATATACATACGTCCACACATGCAAATATACATACCTACACAGCTTTCCATGGTTTACCCCAGACGCTTCACATGCCTTGATTCAATCCACTGACAGCACGTCAACCCCGGTATACCACATCGCTCCAATTCACTCTCTTCCTTGCCCTCCTTTCACCCTCCTGCATGTTCAGGCCCTGATCACACAAAATCTTTTTCACTCCATCTTTCCACCTCCAATTTGGTCTCCCTCTTCTCCTTGCTCCCTCCACCTCCGACACATATATCCTCTTGGTCAATCTTTCCTCACTCATCCTCTCCATGTGCCCAAACCACTTCAAAACACCCTCTTCTGCTCTCTCAACCACGCTCTTTTTATTTCCACACATCTCTCTTACCCTTACGTTACTCACTCGATCAAACCACCTCACACCACACATTGTCCTCAAACATCTCATTTCCAGCACATCCATCCTCCTGCGCACAACTCTATCCATAGCCCACGCCTCGCAACCATACAACATTGTTGGAACCACTATTCCTTCAAACATACCCATTTTTGCTTTCCGAGATAATGTTCTTGACTTCCACACATTCTTCAAGGCCCCCAGAATTTTCGCCCCCTCCCCCACCCTATGATCCACTTCCGCTTCCATGGTTCCATCCTCTGCCAGATCCACTCCCAGATATCTAAAACACTTCACTTCGAGTTTTTCTCCATTCAAACTCACCTCCCAATTGACTTGACCCTTAACCCTACTGTACCTAATAACCTTGCTCTTATTCACATTTACTCTTAACTTTCTTCTTCCACACACTTTACCAAACTCAGTCACCAGCTTCTGCAGTTTCTCACATGAATCAGCCACCAGCGCTGTATCATCAGCGAACAACAACTGACTCACTTCCCAAGCTCTCTCATCCCCAACAGACTTCATACCTGCCCCTCTTTCCAAAACTCTTGCATTTACCTCCCTAACAACCCCATCCATAAACAAATTAAACAACCATGGAGACATCACACACCCCTGCCGCAAACCTATATATATATATATATATATATATATTTTCTTTCTTTTCTTTTAAACTATTAGCCATTTCCCGCGTTAGTGAGGTAGCGTTAAGAACAGAGGACTGGGCCTTTTTTGGAATATCCTCACCTGGCCCCCTCTGTTCCTTCTTTTGGAAAATTAAAAAAAAAACGAGAGGGGAGGATTTCCAGCCCCCCGCTCCCTCCCCTTTTAGTCGCCTTCTACGACACGCAGGGAATACGTGGGAAGTATTCTTAATCCCCTATCCCCAGGGATATATATATATATATATATATATATATATATATATATATATATATATATATATATATATATATATCCCTGGGGATAGGGGAGAAAGAATACTTCCCACGTATTCCCTGCGTGTCGTAGAAGGCGACTAAAAGGGAAGGGAGCGGGGGGCTGGAAATCCTCCCCTCTCAATTTTTTTTTTAATTTTCCAAAAGAACGAACAGAGAAGGGGGCCAGGTGAGGATATTCCCTCAATGGCCCAGTTCTCTGTTCTTAACGCTACCTCGCTAACGCGGGAAATGGCGAATAGTTTGAAAAAAAAAATATATATATATATATATATATATATATATTCTTTCTTTCATACTATTCGCCATTTCCCGCATTAGCGAGGTAGCGTTGAGAACAGAGGACTGGGCCCTTGAGGGAATATCCTCACCTGGGCCCCTTCTCTGTTCCCTCTTTTGGAAAATTAAAAAAAAAAGTGAGAGGGGAGGATTTCCAGCCCCCCGCTCCCTCCCCTTTTAGTCGCCTTCTACGACACGCAGGGAATACGTGGGAAGTATTCTTTCTCCCCTATCCCCAGGGATATATATATATTTTTTTATTTATTTATTATACTTTGTCGCTGTCTCACGCGTTTGCGAGGTAGCGCAAGGAAACAGACGAAAGAAATGGCCCAGCCCCCCCCATACACATGTATATACATACGTCCACACACGCAAATATACATACCTACACAGCTTTCCATAGCTTACCCCAGACGCTTCACATGCCTTGATTCAATCCACTGACAGCACGTCAACCCCGGTATACCACATCGCTCCAATTCACTCTATTCCTTGCCCTCCTTTCACCCTCCTGCATGTTCAGGCCCCGATCACACAAAATCTTTTTCACTCCATCTTTCCACCTCCAATTTGGTCTCCCTCTTCTCCTTGTTCCCTCCACCTCCGACACATATATCCTCTTGGTCAATCTTTCCTCACTCATCCTCTCCATGTGCCCAAACCACTTCAAAACACCCTCTTCTGCTCTCTCAACCACGCTCTTTTTATTTCCACACATCTCTCTTACCCTTACGTTACTCACTCAATCAAACCACCTCACACCACACATTGTCCTCAAACATCTCATTTCCAGCACATCCATCCTCCTGCGCACAACTCTATCCATAGCCCACGCCTCGCAACCATACAACATTGTTGGAACCACTATTCCTTCAAACATACCCATTTTTGCTTTCCGAGATAATGTTCTCGACTTCCACACATTCTTCAAGGCCCCCAGAATTTTCGCCCCCTCCCCCACCCTATGATCCACTTCCGCTTCCATGGTTCCATCCGCTGCCAGATCCACTCCCAGATATCTAAAACACTTCACTTCCTCCAGTTTTTCTCCATTCAAACTCACCTCCCAGTTGACTTGACCCTCAACCCTACTGTACCTAATAACCTTGCTCTTATTCACATTTACTCTTAACTTTCTTCTTCCACACACTTTACCAAACTCAGTCACCAGCTTCTGCAGTTTCTCACATGAATCAGCCACCAGCGCTGTATCATCAGCGAACAACAACTGACTCACTTCCCAAGCTCTCTCATCCCCAACAGACTTCATACTTGCCCCTCTTTCCAAAACTCTTGCATTTACCTCCCTAACAACCCCATCCATAAACAAATTAAACAACCATGGAGACATCACACACCCCTGCCGCAAACCTACATTCACTGAGAACCAATCACTTTCCTCTCTTCCTACACGTACACATGCCTTACATCCTCGATAAAAACTTTTCACTGCTTCTAACAACTTTCCTCCCACACCATATATTCTTAATACCTTCCACAGAGCATCTCTATCAACTCTATCATATGCCTTCTCCAGATCCATAAATGCTACATACAAATCCATTTGCTTTTCTAAGTATTTCTCACATACATTCTTCAAAGCAAACACCTGATCCACACATCCTCTACCACTTCTGAAACCACACTGCTCTTCCCCAATATATATATCCCTGGGGATAGGGGATTAAGAATACTTCCTACGTATTCCCTGCGTGTCGTAGAAGGCGACTAAAAGGGGAGGGAGCGGGGGGCTGGAAATCCTCCCCTCTCGTTTTTTTTTTAATTTTCCAAAAGAAGGAACAGAGGGGGCCAGGTGAGGATATTCCGAAAAAGGGCCCAGTCCTCTGTTCTTAACGCTACCTCGCTAATGCGGGAAATGGCGAATAGTTTGAAAAAAAAAAAAAAAAATATATATTTGTTTATATTTATTTATTTTGCTTTGTCGCTGTCTCCTGCGTTTGCAAGGTAGCGCAAGGAAACAGACGAAAGAAATGGCCCAACCCACCCCCACACACATGTACATACATACACGTCCACACACGCAAATACACATATCTACACGTCCCAATGTACACATACACATACACACACAGACACATACATATATACCCATGCACACAATTCACACTGTCTGCCTTTATTCATTCCCATCGCCACCTCGCCACACATGGAATACCATCCCCCTCCCCCCTCATGTGTGCGAGGTAGCACTAGGAAAAGACAACAAAGGCTCCATTCGTTCACACTCAGTCTCTAGCTGTCATGCAATAATGCCCGAAACCACAGCTCCCTTTCCACATCCAGGCCCCACACAACTTTCCATGGTTTACCCCAGACGCTTCACATGCCCTGATTCAATCCACTGACAGCACGTCAACCGCGGTATACCACATCGATCCAATTTACTCTCTTCCTTGTATGCCTTTCACCCTCCTGCATGTTCAGGCCCCGATCACTCAAAATCTTTTTGACTCCATCTTTCCACCTCCAATTTGGCCTCTCCCTTCTCCTCGTTCCCTCCACCTCTGACACATATATCTTCTTTGTCAATCTTTCGTCATTCATTCTCTCCATGTGACCAAACCATTTCAAAACACCCTCTTCTGCTCTCTCAACCACACTCTTCTTATTACCACACATCTCTCTTACCCTATTATTACTTACTCAATCAAACCACCTCACACCACATTGTCCTCAAACATCTCATTTCCAACACATCCACCCTCCTCCGCACAACTCTATCCATAGCCCACGCCTCGCAACCATACAACATTGTTGGAACCACTATTCCTTCAAACATGCCCATTTTTGCTTTCCAAGATAATGTTCTCGACTTCCACACATTCTTCAACGCTCCCAGAATTTTCGCCCCCTCCCCCACCCTACAATTCACCTCCACTTCCATGGTTCCATCCGCTGCCAAATCCACTCCTAGATATCTAAAACACTTCACTTCCTCCAGTTTTTCTCCATTCAAACTTACCTCCCAATTGACTTGACCCTCAACCCTACTGTACCTAATTACCTTGCTCTTATTCACATTTACTCTCAACTTTCTTTTTTCACACACTTCTCCAAACTCAGTCACCAGCTTCTGCAGTTTCTCACATGAATCAGCCACCAGTGCTGTATCATCAGCGAACAACAACTGACTCACTTCCCAAGCTCTCTCATCCACAACAGACTGCATACTTGCCCCTCTTTCCAAAACTCTTGCATTTATCTCCCTAACAACCCCATCTAAAAACAAATTAAACAACCATGGAGACATCACACACCCCTGCCACAAACCTACATTCACTGAGAACCAATCACTTTCCTCTCTTCCTACACGTACACATGCCTTACATCCTCGATAAAAACTTTTCACTGCTTCTAACAACATGCCTCCCACAACATATATTCTTAATACCTTCCACAGAGCATCTCTATCAACTCTATCATATGCCTTCTCCAGATCCATAAATGCTACATACAAATCCATTTGCTTTTCTAAGTATTTCTCACATACATTCTTCACAGCAAACACCTGATCCACACATCCTCTACCACTTCTGAAACCACACTGCTCTTCCTCAATCTGATGCTCTGTACATGCCTTCACCCTCTCAATCAATACCCTCCCATATAATTTACCAGGAATACTCAACAAACTTATACCTCTGTAATTTGAGCACTCACCTTTGTCCCCCTTGCCTTTGTACAACGGCACTATGCAAGCATTCCTGCAATCCTCAGGCACCTCACCATGAATCATACATACATTAATTAGCCTTACCAACCAGTCAACACTACAGTCACCTCCTCTTTTAATAAATTCCACTGCAATATCATCCAAACCCACTGCCTTGCCAGCTTTCATCTTCCGCAAGCTTCTACTACCTCTTCTCTGTTTACCAAATCATTTTCCCCAACCCTCTCACTTTGCACACCACCTCGACCAAAACACCCTATATCTGCCACTCTATTATCAAACACATTCAACAAACCTTCAAAATACTCACTCCATCTCCTTCTCACATCACCACTACTTGCTATCACCTCCCCATTAGCCCCCTTCACTGAAGCTCCCATTTGTTCCCTTGTCTTATGCACTTTATTTACCTTAACTTAACTACCATCCATTCACCTCCCTTTTCTCTTGAACTAGCTACTTAACTTTGTCATCCCATCACTCAGCACCCTTTTCCACCTGGCCACCTTCACATGCCACATGCTTCTTTCACAAATGCCAAAAGACTTCCTTAAAAACCTCCTCTCTCACTCTCCTGGGTTCATATACTCTCATCTTTTGCCATTATGCACACAATCTTTCCAGGTACCCCTTCATACAAGAATCTTCTCCAAGCTCACTTACTTTAACTACTGTCTCCTTGCCCATATAATTTCCTCTTTTCCAAAAGCCTCTACAAATCAGCACTCTTACCTCTGCCAGGTAACAATCAGATATTCCACCAACTGCCCCTCCCAGCACATTCACATTCAGAAGTCTCTCTTTTGCATGCCATACTATTCGCCATTTCCCACGTTAGCAAGGTAGCGTTAAGAACAGAGGACTGGGCCTCTGAGGGAATATCCTCACCTGGCGATAGGGGAGAAAGAATACTTCCCACGTATTCCCTGCGTGTTGTAGAAGGCAACTAAAAGAGGAGGGAGCAGGGTGCTGGAAATCCTCCCCTCTCGTTTTTTTTTTTAATTTTCCAAAAGAAGGAACAGAGAACTATCAATTACTATGTAATCCAATAATGCCCACCTACTATCTTTTCTACTCCATAAATACTTACCTATATCTGTCTTTTTTAAACCATGCATTTCAAATTACACTCCTTTTTCAACACACAACACCACTCATGAAACTATAAATATCTCATGCTCCCCATCATACCCTTAGTTGGCACATCATTCACTTTAGTATTCATACCACCCATAAATACTACCCAATCTCTCGCAACAAACTGGAAACAAAATAACTCAGCTCCTCTCAAAACACCTGCCCTTCTTTGTCGTTCTTCTTATTGCCAAGTGCATAATCACTAATCATCACCACCTCTCTTGATCCACCTGCAGCTCACTTCCTTACATTCTTTCAAAAATTCCCAAAACTTCAGAAGTGCTACCCCTTCCTTAGTCCTTACCATTACACTAATCTTTGACTTTAACCCAAAAACATTCCACTACTGAAAGGAAAACCACTCTACAATTACCTAAAGCATAAACTCCATGATCATTTCCCTTGATGTCTTTAGGAAGAGTTCTGACATAGCCATGCAAATTTTTTGGATTGTAGTTTTGGGAAACATGGGTTACTGCTTGACAGCATCCTTCAGACTCGAGATCTCCCCCACAACAGGAATAACGTGCTTCTGGGCCACCATAACTTCTGCGCTTATAGGCACGGCCCCAGTGATAAACACAGGGACCCGTAGATGTAGGAAATCCCCATTTGTCAACCACATAGAGCACAGAACATCGGTCACAGTAACGCTCAACAGAACTCGGGCTTATTTTCTTGCGGCTATCAACCTGCATTATAAAAACACTAGTGTTAGCACAATCATAGTATATCATATTTGCAAACAAGTAAAATAACCAACAGCTCCTATGAGTAGTTCTTAGCAACCATTACTAAAGGCAATGTTTTTAACCCTTTCAATCCTGTCTTCCCAGCCTGAAAAACTTACCAAATCTAAGCAAAAAAATAACCATTCAAATTATAATAACCATCTAAACCAATGACAAGGATATCTCCAGTGAAATACTTTAGTTTATCATGGCCATCTAAATCCACTGCAAGGTGGATAACCCATTGCATCACCTTTTAGTTTCAATATCCTCTGCTCTACTTAGAAATTAAATCTAAAGTCACTCCCTTGCAGTTTTCAGACAAGTTCCACACATACCAGTTGCCAGTTATCATTATTTGAACCAAGCAAAATCTCATGTTTACACTGCATTACAGGGTAGGTGCCAGAGCAGAAGCACAGTTTTCTCTGAGTAACTGGGCCTTATGAATATCTATGTATGCTAGCTGGAGTTGCATGTGACAGCTGGCATTTATACATGCCTCTAGTTAGGAAAGAACCACTGGTACCTTCAAATTCTAAATTGTCAGAAAAATTCAGATTGTACACTGTACGTGGGACTCTTCTTGTCATTCATCAACTGTATGTGGTTAGGATCTGAAGGGCTAAATACCACCATCATACAAGTATAAACCTGTTGCACATAATGGTACTGTGAGGTGAATGGCACTCACAGAATGACATAAAATCTGAGGAGACTACTGTAAGATTTTACCAGTATGAAAATTCACGGTTGGGAGAACAATGTATTAAAAAGAATTCTTAAATCCTAGCCATTTCAAAGTAACAATGACTCAAGTGGCAGTAATCTAATACAATAATCAAAGTAGGAGTGGCAAAGGCAGAAATGGAAGAATACAAAAAACATAAGTAAAAGTGTATGTATTTACAATGTATAAATCTAATATTTACAAATAAATACTATACATGAGTGGTAGTTGAGACAGACAATAATATCAAACAAACAAAATGTGCAGTAAGCACCACATGCTACCCCTGCCATCATGACAATATTCTTTGTAGGAAGGAAGGTAAGTACTCCCAAGGATTTTACAGTCTCAAAGATGCACTTAAATCAGCACCAAGGAAAGCATAGACTCCTTTGGTGTGAAAAGTTCTTCCATGAGATTATTCTCTGAAGTTATAGCCTCACTAAACATGATTTTTTACTTACATCATAATCAAAAGCAGGCAGTGTCAAGTAACACTGGTATATACAAACATACTTTCTGCCCCAAGAGTCCCTTCTGTTCTTATGAGGCTCCTGCAGCACTCATAAAGCTTGCCACATCCATCAATTAGGCATCCAAGTGCAAAGAGTGTAGGGCAATCGAGTAGAGAGTGCTCAATGCCCTCTTTATGGAAGGTGCATTGTGGGTCTTAGGATATGTTCCAATGGTGTTTGTAGCATTGTAAAGATGGGTAATGTCCTGAGTGTAATTGGGAGAGTAAGACTTGTGTTTGTCTAGGAAGTATGATTTCTAATTGGTGTATATCTGGTGGGTTGGACTTTAAGATGGTGTCAGGAGGTTGACTGTTTAGTGCTTGTCAGGTTATTCAAGGTGCATGTGTTTTATCAGTATTACATTTGTTTGGAGGAGGGGGTTCTGTGAGTAGAGGTTATGAAATGTGAGACAGGAGTAACCTTGCTATTTCTACCAAGGGGTTAGTGAATGGTTTTAGAATAGTTTGGACAGGAGTCTACTGCTGTTACATAGAACTGAGCACAGAGCATGTTGAGGTGGGACCGTAATGATATATGAGAAAGTGGCTGGAGGTCAAGAGGAGGATGCAAGTGTTGAAAAAGAGGGCAAATGAGAGTTGGGGTGAGAGAGTATCATTAAACTTTAGGGAAAATACGATTTTTGGAAGGAGGTAAATATTGTGCAAAAGACATGAGAAATGAGATCACTGGTGAAGGGGACAAGGGGAAAAGTGATAACAGGTAGTGATGAAGTGAAGAGGTGGAGTGAGTATTTTGAAGGATTGTTGAATGTGTTTCATGATAGATAGGCAGATGTAGGGTGTTTTATTCAGGGTAGTGTGCGAAGTGAGAGAGTCAGGGAGAGTGGTTTTCTGAGGAAGAGAAGAGGTGGTGAAAGCCTTGTGGATGATGAAATCCAGCAAGACTGTGGGAGTGGGTGGTATTGCTTTCAAATTTATTTAGAAAGGGGGTGACTGTGTTGTAGATTGGTTGGTAAGGATATTCAATGTATGTATGGATCATGGTGAAATGCCAGAGGATTGCTGGAATGCATGTATAGTGCCACTGTACAAAGGCAAAGGGAATAAAGGTGATTTTTCAAAATACAGAATATACCTGGAAAATTGTATTGGAGGGTATTGACTGAGAGGGTGAAGGCATGTACAGAGCATCAGATTCGGTAGAAGCAGTGTAGTTTTAAAATTGGTGGAGGATGTGAAGATCTGGGGTTTAATTTGAAGAATGCACATGAGAAATACTTAGAGAAACATTGATTTGTATGCGGCATTTATGGATCTGGAGGCCTATGATAGGGTTAACAAGAGATGCTTTGTGGAGGGTCTTAAGAATACATGGCATGAGAGATAAACTGCCAGAAGCAGAGAAGTTTTTATCAAGGTTGAAAGGCATGTGTACGAGTGGGAAGAGGGGAGAGTGATTGGTTCCCAGTGAAAGTTGATCTGTGGCAGGGGTGTGTGATGTCCCCTTGGTTGTTTAATTTGTTTATGATAGGGTAGTTAGGGAAGTAAATGTAACAGTTCTGGAGATGGGCACATATACAGTCTACTGGGGTGGAGAAGGCCTGGAAAGTGAGTAAATTGATGTTTGCCAATGACAGAGCACTGGTGGCTGATTGGAGTGGGAAACTGCAGAAGTTGGTGACCAGGTTTGGAAAAGTGTGTGAAAGGAGAAAGTTGAGAGTAAATGTGAATAAGAGCAAAGTTATTAGGTTCAGTAGGGTTAAGGGACAAGATAGTTGAGATGTAAGTTTTAATGGAGAAAAACTGGAGGAAGTGAAGAGCTATCTGGGAGAGGACTTGGCAGCGAATGGAACCATGGAAGCAGAAGTGAGGGGGGAGGGGTTCTAGGAGTGGTGAAGAATGTGTGGAAGGAGAGAACATTATCTCAGAGAAAAAAATGGGTATGTTCATAAGAATAGTAGTTCCAACAAAATTATATGGTTATGATATTATGGGGTATGGATCAGGTTGTAAGAAGGAGGGTGAAAGTTATGGAAATGAAATATTTGAGGACAACATGTGGTGTGAGGTGGTTTCATTAAGTAATGAAAGGGTAAGAGAGATGTGTGGTAATATAAGGAGTTTGGTTGAGAGAGCAGAAAAGGTTTAGACATATGGAGAGAATGGGGATGAAAAGCTGACAAAGAGGATTTGTGTCAAAGGTGGAGGGAATAAGGAGAAGTGGGAGATCATATTGGAGATGGAAGGATGGTGTGAAAAAGATTATGAATCATCAGGGCCTGAACATGCAAAAGGGTGAAAGGCATACACAGAATAAAGTGAACTGAAATGATAAGGTATACTGGGGTCTACATGCTGCCAGTGGACTGAACTAGGGCATGTGAACATCTGGGGTAAACCATGGAAAGGTCTGTGGGGCCTGGATGTGGATAAGGAGCTGTGGTTTCAGTGCACTGTACATGACAGCTAGAGAATGAGTGCAAATGAATGTGGCCTTTTTTCATCGCTTTCCTGGAACCACCTTGCTGACGCAGGGGGTTGCAATACTGTTTCCTGTGGGGTGGGATGGTGCCAGGAATGGATGAAGGCAAGTAAGTATGAATATGTACATGTATATATATGTAGAGTGCCAGCAGAAAAAACTAACAGGGCCTACTTACAGTGTGATGCAAAATATCACTAGACAAGATGAAACAGGTACTCATCCCCCCCCCCCCCCCCCCAAGTACTTAATAAGACATCCCTTGGCCTAAATACAATCCTGAAGGTAGTTGGGAACAGATTCTGCAAGATGCTGAAGGTATGTAGGGTCAAGGTTGTCCCAAATATCCTGGATGGCAGCCTAGAGCTTAGGAGTGCTGGATGTATCCCACCCACCCAACCATGACTTTAAAATCAACCACAAGTTCTCAACAGAGTTAAAGTCAGGTAAGTTACATGGCCAGTCCTGAATGTATGTCACACTACAAAATGCAAACCAGTCACATATCAACTTAGCAGTGTGGCACATTAACATATACATACACCTACATATAAACTCCTGGCAGATAGAATTGGCATGATAGGGCCCATGCCAGTATTTTTCACCTGTTTGAATCATACCCAATAACATGACTCTAGAATGACAAAAAAAATGATGGGGCAGCTCATGGATGCTGGTTGCATCAAAATACCACAACCAGTCCTCTCAAAACAGTCAGGTAAATCATCATACAACAGCTCCAGTTATTGATTCTGATTCATAGTCACATTTTGAGGTAAAAACAGAAGCCCCCTAAACCATTAGTGAGTCTGGAACCCTTACAGTTGCTTGAATGTACTAAAGGTCGTACCAGTCACTACCTGGCCTCCAGTACACTTTGCCTCTATGGCTGCCAGTAACATCAAATGTAGCCCCACCAGACCACAACACTTTCTTCCACTTTTTGTTGTCCCACTGCAAATATTTTTTGGTAAATGTGAGTCTATTCTTGCACTGGCAGTCTGCCAGAAGCAGTTTCTTGTGAGACATACACCTCTTGAATTTCAAATCATCATGAAGCTGGCTACAAATAGTACATACAGACACGTGACCAAGAAGCTGAAGCTTGTCTTCCTTTAACTATTGTGCTGAAATATGTGGATTTTTGTCTACTTGATGTTGGATAATCTTTAAAAAGCGTTGGGAAATGATACAAGGTCATCCAGGTAATTTCTTCTGGGTAGGAATGTTAATGCTACCATCGTCACTGAAGTGCTTTGTCCATCTTTGCACACTTCATAGTGTCAGCTCTGTAGTTTCAACTATTCATTACAATTCCCTGCTTTATACAAGGCTACAATAGCAGCAATATCCTCTTTCGACAAGTCCTTGGGGCCAAGCATTGCAGCACAAACCCACCACAAAGCACATGCAAGTAGGGTAAAAAAGCAGGTGTCAGGGGGACAGAAAAAAACATTCACCCACCACAAAAGCTCCAGGAAGACTGAAAGCCCCCTGTTGCTACCCCGGGGGCCTTCCCAACCAACATCCATGAGCTGCCCCATCATCTTTTTATCATTCTAGAGTCATGTTTTGGGGTATGAGACAAACAGGTGAAAAATACCGGCATGGGCCCTATCATGCCAATTCTATCTGCCAGGAGTGTATTTGAAGGTGTATGTATATGTATGTATATATGTATATGTTGACGTGTATATATGTAATGTATATGTATGTGGTGGGTCTGTGCTGCAATGCTTGTCCCTAAGGGCTTGTCTAAAGAGGATACTGCTGCTGTTGTGGCCTTGTACAAGGCAGGGAAGTGTAATAAAGAAATAGCTGAAACTTCAGGGCTTCCATTACGAAGTGTGTAAAGACAGACGAAGCACTCTGGTGACGGTGGTGGCACTGACATTCCTACCCAGATGAAACGACCTGGATGACCTCATGTCACTTCCTAATGCACTCTGAAGATTATCCAACATCAAGTAGACAAGAATCCAAGTATTTCAGCACAACAGGTAAGGGAAGACAAGCCTAGGATACTTGGTCATGTGCCTGTACATACTGTATGTAGCTTGCTTCATTTTGACATGAAATTCAAAAGGTGTATGCCTTGCAAGAAACCGCTTCTGACTGACTGCTAGCACAAAAAAGGTGGGGGGTACCTGTTTTATCTTGTTCATTGATATTTCTTTATGTTGTGTCACACTGTAAGTAAAGCATGCCAGTTTTTTCCACCAGAACTGTATACAGATATATAGCTGTTGAGTGATGCACTGATTGTTCTGAATGCAGTTGCAATGACTGTTCTGAGTGCACTATTTTGTCAGGTTTGTGGCTTTGTCATATTTGCCTTTTGATGGCTATGAGTGCACTATTTTGTGTGGTATGTGCCTATGTAATGTTTGCTTTTGAAATGACAGAAGACCAGGCCAGTGAGGCATAATTTTTAGTACAACATATGAATTGGGGTGAAGAGGGTGGTGAGAGTAAGTGAGCTTGGGAAGGAGACTTGTGTGAGGAAGTACCAGGAGAGACTGAGTACAGAAAGGAAAAAGGTGAGAACAATGGAAGTAAGGGGAGTGGGGGAGGAAGGGGATGTATTTAGGGAATCAGTGATGGATTACGCAAAAGATGCTTGTAGCATGAGAAGAGTGGGAGGTGGGTTGATTAGAAAGGGTAATGAGTGGTGGGATGAAAAAGTAAGATTAATAGTGAAAGAGAAGAGAGAGGCATTTGGACGATTTTTGCAGGGAAAAAATGCAATTGAGTGGGAGATGTATAAAAGAAAGAGACAGGAGGTCAAGAGAAAGGTGCAAGAGGTGAAAAAGAGGGCAAATGAGAGTTGGGGTGAGAGAGTATCATTAAATTTTAGGGAGAATAAAAAGATGTTCTGGAAGAAGGTAAATAAAGTGCATAAGACAAGGGAGCAAATGGGAACTTCAGTGAAGGGCACAAATGGGGAGGTGATAACAAGTAGTGGTGATGTGAGAAGGAGATGGAGTGAGTATTTTGAAGGTTTGTTGAATGTGTTTGATGATAGAGTGGCAGATATAGGGTGTTTTGGTAGAGGTGGTGTGCAAAGTGAGAGGGTTAGGGAAAATGATTTGGTAAACAGAGAAGAGGTAGTAAAAGCTTTGCGGAAGATGAAAGCCGGCAAGGCAGCAGGTTTGGATGGTATTGCAGTGGAATTTATTAAAAAAGGAGGTGACTGTATTATTAAACTGGTTGGTAAGGTTATTTAATGTATGTATGACTCATGGTGAGGTGCCTGAGGATTGGCGGAATGCGTGCATAGTGCCATTGTACAATGGCAAAGGGGATAAGAGTGAGTGCTCAAATTACAGAGGTATAAGTTTGTTGAGTATTCCTGGTAAATTATATGGGAGGGTATTGATTGAGAGGGTGAAGGCATGTACAGAGCATCAGATTGGGGAAGAGCAGTGTGGTTTCAGAAGTGGTAGAGGTTGTGTGGATCAGGTGTTTGCTTTGAAGAATGTATGTGAGAAATACTTAGAAAAGCAAATGGATTTGTATTTAGCATTTATGGATCTGGAGAAGGCATATGATAGAGTTGATAGAGGTGCTCTGTGGAAGGTATTAAGAATATATGGTGTGGGAGGCAAGTTGTTAGAAGCAGTGAAAAGTTTTTATCGAGGATGTAAGGCATGTGCACGTGTAGGAAGAGAGGAAAGTGATTGGTTCTCAGTGAATGTAGGTTTGCGGCAGGGGTGTGTGATGTCTCCATGGTTGTTTAATTTGTTTATGGATGGGGTTGTTAGGGAGGTGAATGCAAGAGTTTTGGAAAGAGGGGCAAGTATGAAGTCTGTTGGGGATGAGAGAGCTTGGGAAGTGAGTCAGTTGTTGTTCGCTGATGATACAACGCTGGTGGCTGATTCATGTGAGAAACTACAGAAGCTGGTGACTGAGTTTGGTAAAGTGTGTGAAAGAAGAAAGTTAAGAGTAAATGTGAATAAGAGCAAGGTTATTAGGTACAGAAGGGTTGAGGGTCATGTCAATTGGGAGGTAAGTTTGAATGGAGAAAAACTGGAGGAAGTAAAGTGTTTTAGATATCTGGGAGTGGATCTGGCAGCGGATGGAACCATGGAAGCGGAAGTGGATCATAGGGTGGGGGAGGGGGCGAAAATTCTGGGAGCCTTGAAGAATGTGTGGAAGTCGAGAACATTATCTCGGAAAGCAAAAATGGGTATGTTTGAAGGAATAGTGGTTCCAACAATGTTGTATGGTTGCGAGGCGTGGGCTATGGATAGAGTTGTGCGCAGGTGGATGGATGTGCTGGAAATGAGATGTTTGAGGACAGTGTGGAGTGAGGTGGTTTGATTGAGTAATGTAAGGGTAAGAGAGATGTGTGGAAATAAAAAGAGCGTGGTTGAGAGAGCAGAAGAGGGTGTTTTGAAATGGTTTGGGCACAAGGAGAGAATGAGTGAGGAAAGGTTGACCAAGAGGATATATGTGTCGGAGGTGGAGGGAACGAGGAGAAGTGGGAGACCAAATTGGAGGTGGAAAGATGGAGTGAAAAAGATTTTGTGTGATCGGGGCCTGAACATGCAGGAGGGTGAAAGGAGGGCAAGGAATAGAGTGAATTGGATCGATGTGGTATACCGGGGTTGACGTGCTGTCAGTGGATTAAATCAGGGCATGTGAAGCGTCTGGGGTAAACCATGGAAAGCCGTGTAGGTATGTATATTTTGCGTGTGTGAACGTATGTATATACATGTGTATGGGGGTGGGTTGGGCCATTTCTTCGTCTGTTTCCTTGCGCTACCTCACAAACGCGGGAGACAGCGAAGGAAAAAAAAAAAAAAAAAAAAAAAAAAGAATGGTATGTATAGGGAGCTGAGGGATTCTTTCCTTTGTCCAAATCTGCAATTTTGTTTGCATCCAGACTGTTTCAGTAAGAACATCACTGGTATCATTAAATTTTAGGGAGAATAAAAAGATGTTTCTGAAGGTGGTAAATAAAGTGCATAAGACAAGGGAACAAATGGGAACATCAGTGAAGGGGGCTAATGGGGAGGTGATAACAAGTAGTGGTGATGTGAGGAGATGGAGTGAGTATTTTGAAGGTTTGTTGAATAAGGTTGATGACAGAGTGGCAGATATGGGGTGTTTTGGTAGAGGTGGTGTGCAAAGTGAGAGGGTTATGGAGAATGATTTGGTAAACAAAGAAGAGGTAGTAAAAGCTATGCAGAAGATGAAAGCCAGCAAGGCTGCGGGTTTGGATGGTATTGAAGTGGAATTTATCAAAAAAGGGGGTGACTGTATTGTTGACTAGTTGGTAAGGTTATCTAATGTATGTATGACTCATGGTGTGGTGCCTGAGGATTGGTGGAATGCTTGCATAGCGCCATTGTACAAAGGCAAAGGGGATAAAAGTGAGTGCTCAAATTACAGAGGTATAAGTTTGTTGAGTATTCCTGGTAAATTATATGGGAGGGTATTGATTGAGAGGGTGAAGTCATGCACAGAGCATCAGATTGGGGAAGAGCAGTGTGGTTTCAGAAGTGGTAGAGGATGTGTGGATCAGGTGTTTGCTTTGAAGAATGTATGTGAGAAATACTTAGAAAAGCAAATGGATTTGTATGTAGCATTTATGGATCTGGAGAAGGCATATGATAGAGTTGATAGAGATGCTCTGTGGAAGGTATTAAGAATATATGTTGTGGGAGGCAAGTTGTTAGAAGCAGTGAAAAGTTTTTATCGAGGATGTAAGGCATGTGTGCTAGTAGGAAGAGAGGAAAGTGATTGGTTCTCAGTGAATGTTGGTTTGCGGCAGGGGTGCGTGATGTCTCCATGGTTGTTTAATTTGTTTATGGATGGGGTGGTTAGGGAGGTGAATGCAAGGGTTTTGGAAAGAGGGGCAAGTATGCGGTCTATTGTGGACGAGAGAGATTGGGAAGTGAGTCAGTTGTTGTTCGCTGATGATACATCACTGGTGGCTGATTCGGGTGAGAAACAGCAGAAGCTGGTGACTGAGTTTGGTAAAGTGTGTGAAAGAAGAAATTTGAGAGTTAATGTGAATAAGAGCAAGGTTATTAGGTACAGTAGGGCTGAGGGACAAGTCAACTGGGAGGTAAGTTTAAATGGAGAAAAACTGGAGGAAGTGAAGTGTTTTAGATATCTGGGAATGGATTTGGCAGCGGAAGGAACCATGGAAGCATAAGTGAATCATAGGGTGGGGGAGAAGGCGAAAGTTCTGGGAGCCTTGAAAAATGTGTGGAAGTCGAGAACGTTATCTTGGAAAGCAAAAATGGGTATGTTTGAAGGAATAATGGTTCCAACAATGTTATATGGTTGCGAGGCGTGGGCTATGGATAGAGTTGTGTGCAGGAGGGTGGATGTTCTCGAAATGATATGTCTGAGGGCAATATGTGGTGTGGGGTGGTAAGAGAGATGTGTGGTAATAAAAAGAGTGTGGTTGAGGGAGCAGAAGAGGGTGTTTTGAAATGGTTTGGTCACATGGAGAGAATGAGTGAGGAAAGATTGACAAAGAGGATATATGTGTCAGAGGTGGAGGGAATAAGAAGTGGGAGACCAAGTTGAAGATGGAAAGATGGAGTGAAAAAGATTTTGAGTGATCAGGGCCTGAACATGCAGGAGGGTGAAAGGCGTACAAGGAATAGAGTGAATTGGAACGATGTGCTAAACCAAGGTCGACATGCTGTCAATGGATTGAACCAAGGCATGTGAAGCATCTGGGGTAAACCATGGAAAGTTTTGTGGGGCCTGGAGGTGGAAAGGGAGCTGTGGTTTCGTAGCATTATACATGACAGCTAGAGACTGAGTGTGAACAGATGTGGCCTTTGTTGTCTTTTCCTAGCACTACCTCACGCACATGCGCGGGGAGGGGGTAGTCATTTCATGTGTGGTGGGGTGGCGACAGGAATGAATAAGGGCAGACAGTATGAATTATGTACATGTGTATATATGTATATGTCTGTGTGTGTATATGTATGTATACACTGAGATGTATAGGTATGCATATGTGCACGTGTGGACGTGTATGTATATACATGTGTATGTGGGTGGGTTGGGCCATTCTTTCATCTGTTTCCTTGTGCTACCTTGCTAACGTGGGAGACAGCGACAAAGTATAATAAATAAATAAATATATCTTTTTGAAGATAATGGCTGGGGTTCCATTTCGTCCTGGACCTAAATCTCCTCTGAAGTGATTAATCGCTTTGATTATACAATCTGATATTTCAATATCTATGAATGCATTTTCAACATGTTGGCCAAACAGTTCATCTTCGTTTCTCCTCACATTTTGAGCTGCATACCAATTCATGTTGTTCAATCAAAATCCTTCATACTTCCCTGGAAACATTTTCATTTCCATCTCCTACCTTAAATGGTCCAATTTTTGTTGTGCTAATTTTTGCTTTGTTCATGTATGTGAACAATAACTTTGGATTCCTTTCCATGATCTGTATAACTTTTTCTTCGTTCATTTTTTGTTTTCTTCTATGGTGTTTCAACATTTCTATAAAAGCATTCTTTATTCTTTCATCAATTATCATACTCTTGCTTCTTTAGTTGCTATCCTCCCCTTTTTCCATGCCTTTCTTTTATTCATCAACATTTCCATTTTGTACTTATTTTCTTTAACTTCTGCTTAATAACTATAATCAGTCCTAATTTCTCACAGCATATTTTTGTGTTTGCGAATATGTTACTATCTCTACAGATCTCAATTCATTTTGCGCTTATAATTTTCTTACTGACCTTTTCCGAGTTTGATATGTTGTGGTGAAAATCCATATCAACCTACTGTCTTTTACCGTTTTTGTATCATATTCATTATCATTCACTTCCATTCTAGTCTCAAATTATTGCTGATATTATGATTTAACAGGCAAATTATTTACCTCTAAATCTAAAAATAGTGACATGCCATTTGTATAAATAAGATCTAACACATATTGCTCCCTCTCGTTTGGGTCTGTGGTTTACCTGAGCATGGGTGAATGAACCACATGAATTTATCAGTCTTTGGAGCTGTTCTCTTTCATCTGCATTACTCTCATTTGTAATTGCATCAGCATCCATAATCTACATACTCCACTTTGGTCATGTTCAATAAAATGAAAGTTAAAGTCAACAGTCCATATCATTATCAGTCAGGTTTCTCTAATCCCTTCAAACTTTCCAAAAATTTTGTAAAAATCATTCTTGTCATTTAGTCTTGTTTCTGGTGGGTCATATCGCTAAATTCATTGTGTTTATGGCTAAGAGTCTCATCATAAGTTTACATTTATTGTACCACATCTTCATTTTCTGTTTTCTAGCTATCTACATTGCTAATGCCCTTTTCCTCCAAAAACTCACTCAATGAGTGGCCACAGCAAGAGAGTCTCCATAAATAGTGAAATCCAGTGCCCCTTTCTTATGTTCCTATCAACTACTTCTACCAAATGTGTTCACCTAATGCTCCTGCTAAATTTCCCTTCCTTCTTATTTTATTATTTTATTTTGCTTTGTCACTGTCTCCCGTGTTTGCGAAGTAGCGCAAGGAAACAGACGAAAGAAATGGCCCAACCCACCCCCATACACATGTATATACATACACGTCCACACACGCAAATATACATATCCATACATCTCAATGTACACATATATATACACACACAGACACATACATATATACACACGCACACAATGCACACTGTCTGCCCCTATTCATTCCCATCGCCACCTCGCCACACATGGAATAACATACCCCTCCCCCCTCATGTGTGCGAGGCAGCGCTAGGAAAAGACAACAAAGGCCCCATTCGTTCACACTTAGTCTCTAGCTGTCATGCAATAATGCCCGAAACCACAGCTCCCTTTCCACATCCAGGCCCCACACAACTTTCCATGGTTTACCCCAGACGCTTCACATGCCCTGATTCAATCCAGTGACAGCACGTCGACCCCGGTATACCACATCGATCCAATTCACTCTATTCCTTGCCCGCCTTTCACCCTCCTGAATGTTCAGGCCCCAATCACTCAAAATCTTTTTCACTCCATCTTTCCACCTCCAATTTGGTCTCCCACTTCTCCTCGTTCCCTCCACCTCTGACACATATATCCTCTTGGTCAATCTTTCCTCACTCATTCTCTCCATGTGCCCAAACCATTTCAAAACACCCTCTTCTGCTCTCTCAACCACGCTCTTTTTATTTCCACACATCTCTCTTACCCTTACGTTACTCGATCAAACCACCTCACACCACACATTGTCCTCAAACATCTCATTTCCAGCACATCCATCCTCCTGTGCACAACTCTATCCATAGCCCACGCCTCCCTTCCTTCTACTTCTACCAAAAGTTTCACCCTAACTCTCCTGCATAATGTTCCTACTTCATACTTTTATCTACTGCTCCTTCCAGCTTGCCACAGGTAGGGATAGTGTAGAGCAATCACCGCACGAAAACTAACTATGAAGAATGAATTGTGTGAGTAAAGTGATGTCAAGTGTTATGTGTGACAAGGAGAGATTGTATGTTTCTGGACAAAATACCAACATTCCACAGACTGGGGAGGCAGGAAGAAAAGACAGCTACCTGGGTTAGAGGAGTGCAACCTGACAACAAGTGAAGTGCTGGCTCACTATGCAGCCATTGCTAACCCTCCTGATACCCAAGCAAGCATGGAAACCATCACTTGAGACAGATTTGTAAACTATTTAAATGACAGTAACTTAATAAACGATCCTTATCATGGTTCTTGATAAACTGTTCATGTCTGGCAAACATGCTTAATTTCTTTAATGATATAATCAGCATGTATGATAAAAATACAACAGCTGATGTCTTCTATCTAGACTTTAAAAAAATATCTGATAAGGTTCCATATCAAAGGTTACTAGCAAAAATTAAGTTGTGTGGTACTGACAGGGTATTTGGGCGGTTACAAAATTGGTTGACTGGCAGTAAATAAAGAATTACAATTAAAGGTCAAGCTTCAGGATAGTTAGAAATAACAAGTGGTATGGCACAAGGATCAGTCTTGGGACCAGTTCTCCCTCTCACATATATCAATGACACTGGTAATAGGCTGCAATCTAAGATACTAAAATTCAAAGATGACACTAAGCTGGGGAACATCTGCAGCTTCAAACTGACACAGACAAACTGATGGACTAGGCTGACAGGTGGCAAATGAATTTGAACGCTGACAGGTTGGTCAATAACACAGGTATCCGGCTTAGGCTAGGGAATAAACAGCATTAATAAGATGGCCTTGATCAAGGCATTCATTTGCCCACATCACCTCAGCTAACATTAAAAAAATATGCAAGCTTTACAGATTGGTAGTAAAAATGAGAAGGTAAATTACAGTAAAAATTCTATTCAACAGCAAAAGGTAAATGAGGAACTACAAAAATAAGTAAAAAATAGCCCTCACTGCTGCAATACTAACAATATTGGTGAAACAATTACCACAAATACTCAAAACTGTGTGCCAAAGTTGGTGGTATCCATCATCTTGAGAGTGCATGTGATTTTTTTTTTTTTTTTTTTTTTGCCGCTGTCTCCCGCGTTTGCGAGGTAGCGCAAGGAAACAGACGAAAGAAATGGCCCAACCCACCCCCATACACATGCCTTGATTCAATCCACTGACAGCACGTCAACCCCGGTATACCACATCGCTCCAATTCACTCTATTCTTTGCCCTCCTTTCACCCTCCTGCATGTTCAGGCCCCGATCACACAAAATCTTTATCACTCCATCTTTCCACCTCCAATTTGGTCTCCCTCTTCTCCTCGTTCCCTCCACCTCCGACACATATATCCTCTTGGTCAATCTTTCCTCACTCATTCTCTCCATGTGACCAAACCATTTCAAAACACCCTCTTCTGCTCTCTCAACAACGCTCTTTTTATTTCCACACATCTCTCTTACCCTTACGTTACTTACTCGATCAAACCACCTCACACCACACATTGTCCTCAAACATCTCATTTCCAGCACATCCATCCTCCTGCGCACAACTCTATCCATAGTCCACGCCTCGCAACCATACAACATTGTTGGAACCACTATTCCTTCAAACATACCCATTTTTGCTTTCCGAGATAATGTTCTCGACTTCCACACATTCTTCAAGGCTCCCAGAATTTTCGCCCCCTCCCCCACCCTATGATCCACTTCCGCTTCCATGGTTCCATCCGCTGCCAGATCCACTCCCAGATATCTAAAACACTTCACTTCCTCCACTTTTTCTCCATTCAAACTCACCTCCCAATTGAATTGACCCTCAACCCTACTGTACCTAATAACCTTGCTCTTATTCACATTTACTCTTAACTTTCTTCTTTCACACACTTTACCAAACTCAGTCACCAGCTTCTGCAGTTTCTTACATGAATCAGCCACCAGCGCTGTATCATCAGCGAACAACAACTGACTCACTTCCCAAGCTCTCTCATCCCCAACAGACTTCATACTTGCCCCTCTTTCCAAAACTCTTGCATTCACCTCCCTAACAACCCCATCCATAAACAAATTAAACAACCATGGAGACATCACACACCCCTGCCGCAAACCTACATTCACTGAGAACCAATCACTTTCCTCTCTTCCTACACGTACACATGCCTTACATCCTCGATAAAAACTTTTCACTGCTTCTAACAACTTGCCTCCCACACCATATATTCTTAATACCTTCCACAGAGCATCTCTATCAACTCTATCATATGCCTTCTCCAGATCCATAAATGCTACATACAAATCCATTTGCTTTTCTAAGTATTTCTCACATACATTCTTCAAAGCAAACACCTGATCCACACATCCTCTACCACTTCTGAAACCACACTGCTCTTCCCCAATCTGATGCTCTGTACATGCCTTCACCCTCTCAATCAATACCCTCCCATATAATTTGCCAGGAATACTCAACAAACTTATACCTCTGTAATTTGAGCACTCACTCTTATCCCCTTTGCCTTTGTACAATGGCACTATGCACGCATTCCGCCAATCCTCAGGCACCTCACCATGAGTCATACATACATTAAATAACCTTACCAACCAGTCAACAATACAGTCACCCCCTTTTTTAATAAATTCCACTGCAATACCATCCAAACCTGCTGCCTTGCCGGCTTTCATCTTCCGCAAAGCTTTTACTACCTCTTCTCTGTTTACCAACTCATTTTCCCTAACCCTCGCACTTTGCACACCACCTCGACCAAAACACCCTATATGTGCCACTCTATCATCAAACACATTCAACAAACCTTCAAAATACTCACTCCATCTCCTTCTCACATCACCACTACTTGTTATCACCTCCCCATTTGTGCCCTTCACTGAAGTTCCCATTTGCTCCCTTGTCTTACGCACTTTATTTACCTCCTTCCAGAACATCTTTTTATTCTCCCTAAAATTTAATGATACTCTCTCACCCCAACTCTCATTTGCCCTTTTTTTCACCTCTTGCACCTTTCTCTTGACCTCCTGTCTCTTTCCTTTTATACGTCTCCCACTCAATTTCATTTTTTCCCTGCAAAAATCGTCCAAATGCCTCTCTCTTCTCTTTCACTAATACTCTTACTTCTTCATCCCACCACTCACTACCCTTTCTAATCAACCCACCTCCCACTCTTCTCATGCCACAAGCATCTTTTGCGCAATCCATCACTGATTCCCTAAATACATCCCATTCCTCCCCCACTCCCCTTACTTCCATCTGTGAAACTATGGATAATAATACTACTTTAGGCAAGGGACCTCTATATATGATGATGATTTAATAAACCCATAATACACAGCCTGGGGTGAGCTTCAATACAAGTCACTTAGATAGGTGTCACTAAATACACAAACTTAAAAACTTACCCTGGCTGTAATCCTCATACAGTCTGCTACATTCTATCTACACTATAGTTTAAAAATGCTACATTACACTATACTTGTTTTTACAGTATTTAACAGCAAAAGTCCATACCACTTTAACGATGGCCTTGCCCTTTTCATCAGGATCAGGACATGGGTATCCATTTTCATCAAGTTGTTTCTCAGTCAGGATATACTTCACCAAATGCTTGTAGAAAGCTTCACCTAGTTAACAAAAAAGTATGAGTTTGTAATAAATTGCATTCGGAAATTAATTCACACTTTTATCATTGTACTAACTGAAAATATGGTTTCCAGAATTCACTGTTTTATTATTCTGTCAATTTCAGAGGTAATTCTCTATGATCAATATGTTCTCCATGCATTTATGCCGAGCCAACAATTAGAATCCCAAGAAAAAGTAATCAAAATTGAGTTTAAAAAAGTAAGCTTCGCTTCAACTAGTATTTGCACTCCATCAAAATGTTCCAAAGCTGAAAGACAGTTCTTCTTATGTGTATTGGTAGATTAACTAAACAGGGAAAGCCAAACTACCAAACAGTATCCTCCAAATACCCATCCTACTAGCGCATCACTATCCCTTACCACCATCTACACCAGTAAGAATGAAATTACAGCTCAGACTAAGCCTGACATGATTTATTCTGAATACAAAAAGCTAGGACAATCATAAACACTTATGAACCATTTGAATGAGAGTAGAAACTAGTTTCTCTAATCACAAATAATATTCTATACTCAACACATGTATGTGGGATGAATGCTGATGAAATGACATATTTCACATATGCATTCACATTTCATCTTATTATATAATAATAGGACCTCTTCTCCAGGGATTGTGGCAAATTCAATCAGCAGCAGGGAAATTATGGACCCCTTTGGAGTAAGAGTTCTCCCACAAGATTATACCCCAATGATACAATCTCACTGATGGTAACTTTTCACTCATAGCATAACCACAAGCAGGCTGAGTCCAGTAATCCCAACTGTATGTGGAGATGCAAACACTACCAAATCTCTTGCCAGACTATAAAAACATATCCAGGGTTAAGTTAGAAAAATTATGTGCTGTATGTGTAAATATTAGGTTTACATAAACTGAAATTATTGGACACTACTGTAAAGGGAATAAATTAGTCCACTAAGAAACAAGACTAACTAAATTTTGACTATATGGGATAATTCTTCCTTAACACTTTAGACAAATGAAATCTATTGTTTTTCAACTGAAGCACATGAATGATGGAAAGACTAGCATAAAAATTGGATGAAAATAAATGCCATGGCTTTCTTTACTTATTGTAAGTGTTATAGATTCTTTACCTCAACAAAGATATATATAACATCCATGCAATGACAGTATATAACTGGTAGGACACAGGTGACTCCCATGAAGAAATTGGTTTTTCATAGGAAAAATGTAGGAGCTTGCAAAGAAAAATCCTTAGGGAAAGTTTATTTCCACTCCTTCCATTAGGCAGTAGAGGTAGTGATGTTACCCCTTGCAGAGGTTGTTTACTGTCAACTGCACAAGGAAACAGAGGAAAGAATGGCCCAACCCACCCACATACACATGTATATACATAAACACCCACACATGTACATATGCATACCTATACATTTCAATGTATACATACATATACATACACAGACATATACATATATATACATGTACATTTTCATACTTGCTGCCTTCATCCATTCCCGCTGCAACCCTGCCACACATTTACTCTCAGCTTTCTTCTTTCACACACTTTACCAAACTCAGTCACCAACTTCTGCAGTTTCTCACCAGAATCAGCCACCTGCGCCGTATCATCAGCGAACAACAATTGACTCGCTTCCCAAGCCCTCTCATCCACAACAGACTGCATACTTGCCCCTCTCTCCAAAACTCTTGCATTCACCTCCCTCACCATCCCATCCATAAACAAATTAAACAACCATGGAGACATCAAGCACCCCTGCCACAAAACAAAATTCACTGGGAACCAATCACTTTCCTCTCTTCCTACTCATACAAATGCCTTACATCCTCAATAAAAACTTTTCACTGCTTCTAGCAACTTACTTCCCACACCATATACTCTTAATACCTTCCATAGAGCATCTCTATCATATGTTTGTACATATATATATAGAGAGAGAGAGCCCCCACTCATCATGGGGGTTATGTTCCTGGAGAACATGTCAAACAATGTCATTTAATAAGAAAATGAAACACATTATATGAGGGTATTATGTTCTTAAACAAAAGTTAGCTGTATGTAAGTATAAATTAATATGAAATAATCTAACCCAAGAACACCTTACCACACACCTACATTTGTTTATCTAATTCATATTCAATAAAAACTTTCCAGCAAGCTTGGTGATGAGGGCTTGAGATGATGTTGAAGTGGGATGGGGCGGATTGAGAGTTACTAGGAGGAAGGAGCAGGAAGGGTGTCCGCATCATTCCTTGAATTAACTAATTCAGGAACTGAAGGGACCCCTATACATAAAACATCTGTAAGCCCTCTACAGAAAACCAGGGAACACTCATGGTTGGAATCCATATCACTGGTCCTTCTGCTAACCCATTAGTTGTAAATAGGTGTGTGGTAAGATATGTTTCTATCTCTTCCTCTTAAGAGTCTATCAGCCTCCAACTGCTGAGTTCCTGATTGGTCAAACCTTTGATCATAACTTACCCTAAACATGACTAATTATGGATATAACTTCCTTAAAATGCAAATTCAGTGATTCAGCCATATTTCATTCTTTACTTTTTCTTTTAATTTGTTCTTCAAGTCAACAGTGTTGGCAAGCCACAGTAGTCTGCTGGATCTGGGGCATCGTTTTTGCCTACCCTAAACCTGAGGAAGAATGCACACACTCAGGCAGTGCCTTAACCCAAACACCATTTTTGCTGTAACAATGACTTCCTCTCATAACATAGCAATGTTGTTTATATAATTCATAACGTTATAATTCTTCAAACACTCCCAGAATGATGGTTCAGCCTCCTGACCTGAACATCTCAGAATTTAGTGGGATGTCCTTCCTATATAATATGATCTGAAGGCAGCAATAATGCCTTGATCCATGGGCTGAAGCAAGGATATTAAGGAGGAACTTCATAGCAATGTCTCAATTCATCTCAATCAAATGCTCTGAAGAGACATAAGACTACTCATGAAAAATCCTTTGGGTGACTCAAGTCTTCTTGTTAGAATGACAGATCATATGTAATACCACCTTCATATAGCTCTGGGATTTTCTAAGAGAAAAACTAGCAAGGGTTTGAATTTAAAATTTTCCCAAGCAATTCCCAGCCAGCAGAAGCATCAAGATATTTGGCTATCTTGAACCATGAAGCAAATTTTTCTTCCTGGTTAAAGAATGTTGGGGTGGCATTCTTTCCAAAAGTAAGCTACTCTCATCTATATTAAACATTCAAGGTGAATAAACCTTCTTTCTTAATAACAATCCTTAAATACTCAAGAGTACTGTTTTGCTGTCTCAGTATTAGCAATAGTAGCCTTCCTAGTCACACAAATGTTATGAAAAGCAGGACTTCTCTTAAACCTCTCAAATGACATCTTACTTGCAGCAAAAGTTTTCTTTTGTTTCGAGTACTATGCTCTTTAAGTCATCATATAAAGACAATCCCCTCTCCCTGATACTCATAAGCAGCATGAGGAAGGGATGACTGAATCTTGGGAGAAAAATTTACTTGGAGCCTTCCAATATTCTTTGGAGAGTTATACAAGAGTGGAGAATTAGCAACATCCTACTTCAATGCCTCTAAATCATCTACAAAACCCAGGGGATATATGGGCAATCTTCTTTCCCCTATATCCCAGAGATACATTTTACATATCTAATTCAGTGTTTTCCAAACTTGGGGCTGGGGGTTTGCTAAAAAATTACATTTGTTTAAAACAGGTTAATAAAGACACTTGAGTCTCAGTCATTCAAGAGAAATCTCTCTCTGACTAAACTTAACACACACATCCTTGCAAAAGCAAAATACAGCAGTCATCTTTACACATTTTATATCCATCACATCTCTTCTCATGTGTCTTGTACACATCAAGGATACTACACTGACTCATTACTCATCTCTCACAACAGTACCACCCACAGATCTTCTCTCCAGGAAATTGGCCATGTCCACTGGTCAGGACTGCGGGTCATAAAGCACTGTAATGTTGTGTATGCATCTATGGGCAAAGAATGAAGGGCAACTGAATGGCAAGTGCTCAGTGTCTACCTTATGGTAGTTGCATCATGGGCAAGAAAGGCTTTGGGATATGATGAAATGGTATCTATAGCATTGCAGGAATGGGTGATGTCCTGGGAACAGACAGGAGAGTGTGACTCGTGTTTGTCTGAGGAGTGTGATTTCTGCTGGATGTATCTCTCGAAAGATGGAGTTTAAGACTGAGTTGGAAGGGTAGTTGTTAAGTGTATGCCAGGTCATCTTAATGTGTATGTAATTTGCTAGTGTTGTTAGTTGGGGGTGAGGGGATCTACGTGTAGAGGCCATTCAAATGTGAGGCGAGCATAAGCTTTATATTTCTACTTTGGGGTATGTGGTAAAATATGAGCAGTTTGGATGGGATAGATCTAATGCTGTTGCATAGAATATAGTGCTGAGCTTGGTGAGGTGGGACTGTATTCCAAGGATTTTTGTTTGATTATGTAGGTGTTGAGTGTTTGTGGTTGCTAAGGATTGTTATGATTGTACTATTCTGTGTGGTTTGAAAGCTCAGTTATATTTACTTTTTAAGAGGATGGGAGACCAGGTAGGTGAGGCATAGTTTAAAGTGGAATGGATGAATTCTTTGTGGTGTATGCAGACTCTTTTTCTTGTTCAAATCTGGTGCCAATTAGTGTTCTAAGGGCATTTAGTCTGTGTGTCACTTTTGTGTTCATGTTATTGGTATGGGGTATGAATCTCATGTGTGTGTAGTACTTGAAGAATGGAATGGCTGGTGTTTTGTTCAGTGCGAGTGATTGTCCATTCAGGGAGACTGGAGGGAGTGAGCTGGATTCATGTCAGTCTGGGGTTAAAAGAGATTGAAAACTTCATTGGAGATGCAGACATTCTTTTCTGAGTGAGCCACTGTGCCACTGTTCCAACTGTGTAACATACTGCTTCATGTCTGTTGTTGCTACTGTGATGTTACGGTTTTTGTGATGTGATTGTGAGGTCATCTGCATATGAAAGGACTTTCACACTGTGGTTTGACTGAGGACATAGGTCATGTAGGAAGAGACTGGAGAGGATTGGAAAAATTCCAGCTCCTTGGGAATCCATTGCTGTGTTTAAGTGTTTTATATGTGATGCCCATCATCAAGCATCTCTATCTGAAAGAAGTGTCTGGGGACAGTGCTGAATATTCAGATGATGTTCATTGCCACATGTACAAAGGAATAATATAAGAAAAAGAAGTAAAGTGATACTGGCTGATCCATGAGATGGAAAAAGCCAGTGTGGTAGCAGTCTTGACAGTGCATGACCAAGAAAGACTCTGTGCTGTCAGTGGCTAAGATCAAGTGATTCAAAGGTGTCAGCTCTGTAATGGTCTCTGACTGCTCGATAGCAGGTACAAGAGAAGCAAGCTGCCACATTCTAGAGAGGACAGTAACAAGGACAGAAAGCAGGCTTCTGCCCACTAGAAAGAGAGAGGGTAAGAAGGTCCTAACTCCAATATTTCTAAAGAATATCCTGAGGAATATCTCATTCTCAGGGAAAAAGCACAGATGAGAGAAAAAATGAACAACAAATAAATTACAAAACCAAAAGCCAGCATTCTCATTAAGTCACTTTAGACATATCCTGTGACCTCAAAAGTTTCCTTAAACATAGTGGCACAGTCAATAAAACCAGTAACTATATCTAACTTGGAGGGAAAGAAAAAACTTATTACTGCTTGGATTTAGATGTATAATAGTTGTCCTGTAGAGAGGACTATAATTGACTGGTGTATGTACGGCAGATTGTCTGGAAGGGCAGATACTATGTTCGGATGGTTTGGTTTGTCATTCTAAAGTCCTAATGCACTAACGTAGAAAGGAAGAGCTTACATTCTTTAAACCTTTGTCAAGAGCAGACATCTGGTACCATAATCAAGCTGTGACCTGAAAGCTCTGAAAACTTACCTTTCAAACTGTCTTGAATATCAACAGGATTCTTTTTCGATTTCTCAATGCTCCACGAGCCCCTCTGTCCACCTCCTGCTAATACTGTGAAGTGAGACAACTTAACATGGTTGGGGTTTGTCGGGTGTGATTTTCCTTCCTTGGATGGTGAAGAGGAAATACCAGAAGTTGAAGGCTCTTCTACTGACAAAGTTTCTGCAACTATAGGATAATACAGTATAAGGAAAATGATAATCAATCATTGTGTACACAGTGATCTCTAACTTTCTTTAAGTACAGTTTGCTGTTACCAGAAAGTGATATACCCACGAAAAACCTGTATCTAGCACTTCAGGCATTGGAAAGTTATGCACATTCAAGGATAAAATATTTCTAGTGGCTGAAAAACATATCAGTAAACTCTGTATGATTTAACAACCACACAGGTTCACCATCACTTTCTGCTGGTATTCCACGGCACAGTGCAAGATTTTTGCTTTAAATTTCTATTTTCCTTTATGAAATGATAAATCAGCATCCATAAGTAGCACTATCTACACCAAAAGTTATGGTATTATCTTTGTGCTGGCCTGGTCCAAAGCAAAGTGCGCACACACATGGGGTGTAAGTGATACATTTGGCAGCTTCCAAGAAGATGAAGATGATATAAAATTCTTTCTAATGAGCTTAGTTTTTGACTGTACCCTCATTTCATATATAGGCTCAGTATTGGTGTTACATAAAATAAATATACATAAAGCATTAAATCTTTCATGCAAACATCTAATGAGGGAGCATGGAAAAAAGTATAGGGAGGATACCGAGGATGTTTCATTCTTTATACTGAACACTCAGTATTACCTTCAACAAACCTGTACACAATGTAGGAACTTGTGTCTCCATGAATCCCTATCACCATGAGAATCTAAACCCTGCCAGTCTATCTCCTTAGAACTGAAACTCCCCATTATCCATACTTTGTCTTCTCTGAGAATTGCATATTCTACTGCTTCATGTACCATTTTGATTGTTCTTTTGTTGTATTTATCTATTTGTACTGTATGTGAAGGGGCTTACACATGTGGGGCCCCATCTCTTGAATACTCTCCACCATGCAACTTTTTAAACTTATGTATAATGTCTTCATTAACCATGACTTCATTCACTCTGTTCTCATCCACCACTCTAATACTATACAAGCACTCCTTTACATCTTTCTTGACAAGATTCTTACTTAATGTCCTCTGGTTGCTCTATTCCTACATCTCTCGAAGAATTGTTCACTGTCCATATCATTGATGTTTTAAAATCTTAAAGGTTGTAATCAGGTCAACCCTCACTCTTCACACTTTCAAATTTTCCCTGAAACTTAGTTTTCTAAATTCTGGTGCCATTTTTGTTACCTTCCTCTTGACATTTTCCACAAACTCTCCCACTGCTTCTTCATGTGGAGTGACCAAACCCAAGAAGCAAATTAAAGTTTTCACCTTATGTATGATATGAACAGCTTGCTAAATATCTCCTTATACACATACTTGAAAGTATTCTGATATTTGCCAGAAGACATTTTGTATCCTTCAGTGTTCTCTTAATGTAGGACTGTTGACAGCTTAGAAATGATACTAACTCCCAAACCCTTCCCACACACAGAATCTTGTAGTTTATTTCATGCCAGATAATGATCATGTAGTGTGTGTGTGTGTGTGTGTGTGTTTTAATGAAGTTTTTTTACTAGAATATGATATGTGCTTAACTCATAGAGCCGGGGTGGAGTACTACACAATTCAACCTACATAGCCTCTGTCACACTAGGTCCAGCACAAAGGTTAAGTTAAAATCTTGTCTTCAATCTAAGACAAGTGTTTTACTGTATGCTTTGCAGCTTTATCAAGCTTCTATAAAAGTAAACCATGCGTAAATTTCAATTATGTTCGCTAAACACCCACTGCAAATGAAGCCTATCATCTCCATTATTACAATACAATGGAAAAACTGGAAGGATTAGTATACCCATGTGTTTTTATTTGAATGGCATATCTGTATAGTCACTCTGCTTATAATACATTCAAAAGGTATAATCAGAAGAGCTGTTACAAATAACAACTTTCATGTGTCTATAAAATGCAACAGAGAGATAATATAACCTTACAAATGTTTTGCAATAAAAACATTTTGCTATATTCATTCATATACTGTGAAACATGTTCTAATCATCTAATCAGTTATTGATGGCTTGAAATAGGTTTCTAGTTAACAGAATAGTAACATACAGTAGAGGTTGTTTCGTTAAACCTAAGGCAGATGAAGCTGAAATTAAGGACATATAAGAATATACTGCTAATGATAAAATACAATCTAAGGGCAAGGTTTACATTTACCCCCTGAAAAACCTGCCCATAGTAGTAAATATTAAGTAAAGGTGTAGAAAATACAAAAAATGGATAAAGAAAAGCATACGTAAAGGAGAAAAAGTATAGTTATTATAATCATACTAGGGGGGTTACACTAAAGACAATACTCCCAAAAGAAAAAAATCTTACATTGAGGATCCTTATCAAGAAGCTCTTGTGCTGCTTCTCCTGCCTTCTGCTGTGTTCTCAATCTCTTCACTGCATTGACAGCAAGATTTAAGTACACCATTCGGGAGGAGGCACGTTTGACACACACACATTCTTCAGCTGCTGCCTTTAAAGAGATATGACAGTTATAACTAAAACAATCAAATTTTAGTTCAATTATACGTAAATTATGTGTACAAATTTTCATTACAACCTTACAATAAACATTCTATGTAACTCTTGAAAAGAGAAGTACATAACTTTACATTTATATCATGTAAAAACATCTAACTTTTTAACTAATGACCTATAAACATGTGTCAGGAATGGTTAGATGAGTGCAAGCAGTAGTATCAGATTTTCTGAGAAGCTGTTGTGAAGTTAAAGAGTGGAGAAAATAAGATAGTGTGTGAAGTAAAGAGCGAAGAAAATAAGAAAGTAAGGTGAATTTAAATATGGTGAAGTGATTCGTAAATGACTGGAAGGTGTAGAATCTGAGTGAGAGGAGTGGAAGATGGTCAGAGATGGGCCAGAGATGACCAGAAAATATATGGTGAAGGATTGCACTCAAGTAATCTTTGAGATCCATAAATAGTTTTGTTCATGGAGAAATTCTAAATGATCCAAAATGCTGCATAGAAGAAAGTGCAATAAAGCCGAATTTAATGATTGTGCATGCAACCTAAGGTTATTACGATGCCCTGGGAACCCTTCTCCAGAGGATCCTGCAGCTCTAATGCTGCCCTATGATCAGCAGGAAGAAAAACTCCTTCAGAGTTAGAAGTTTTTTGATGAGAGTGTACTTCAAATATGCAATGTCACTGAAGGTAACTATAAGCAGTAGTCTGTTGATGCTTGTACCTAACGTTGAACTAAAATCCTAACTTGCCCTTAGCACACACTGATCTACTATAAAGTCATGAAAATCATATGGCAGATATCAGAGCCACCCAACGCACAAGAAAAGTCACAGTCACATTTAATGCATCAAAAAAAAAGGTGGCTGAAATGTGTCCTGGAGGGCAATGTAACAAAATCACCCAAAATCACTGCTGTAATTACCACTCAAAGCTGCATCCTTGTGCTCTACCCATGATGTCATGTTATCAAGTTCCCTAAAGTTAGCTTAGTTACATGTCTCCAATGCTTAAAGTTCATCACAAAGTAAGCAAAGCTCTTTGAGGGGAAGGTGTGCTGAGCATGCAAGTAGTGAAGGACAAATGAGAATTCTAGCTTTAATGCATGCTTTTCACGGGCTCAAATCTAACTCTTTGATTATATCTCGCACTTGACCTTCATGCATAGTCATACCAGAGTAAATTAAAGGGAACACGGCTCTACATAGCAGGAGTAGAACCCTAACATAATCAGCAGTAAAAGAAAAACCTCTAATTACTGGAGCCCAATTCATGACGGGGTTAAGCTCAAGGAATCCCTGTCACAAGTCAGGGCATAATAAATCGAGACATTGGAACCTATTACATGTAGGGGTCACATTACTGAGAAAAAATTTTCCATATCTAGATCTTAGGGAGAGAATACATGTATAGCACCTCAGTTTAAGAAAAACATAAACTCTCTCCTCATGTATTTTTCACATGATATTAAACTCTTCAGTCAGTCAGTAGGAATGATGTTTAAGCACACAAGAGGCACAGTTTCAAATAAACAATAAAAAAACTTAAGTCTGATCATATGATTACATAGCATGTAATTTTCTGATTAAAATGGCATAAAACTCAACCTGTAGAGTCACTATTTGAGTGTTGTGTGCTCTTTAACTTATGCCACTCACTACCAATCATATAAGGTGCTCCATAAGTATTTTTATATTTTTATTTATTATACTTTGTCGCTGTCTCCCGCGTTTGCGAGGTAGCGCAAGGAAACAGACGAAAGAAATGGCCCAACCCCCCCCCATACACATGTATATACATACGTCCACACACGCAAATATACATACCTACACAGCTTTCCATGGTTTACCCCAGACGCTTCACATGCCTTGAATCAATCCACTGACAGCACATCAACCCCGGTATACCACATCGCTCCAATTCACTCTATTCCTTGCCCTCCTTTCACCCTCCTGCATGTTCAGGCCCCGATCACACAAAATCTTTTTCACTCCATCTTTCCACCTCCAATTTGGTCTCCCTCTTCTCCTCGTTCCCTCCACCTTCGACACATATATCCTCTTTGTCAATCTTTCCTCACTCATTCTCTCCATGTGCCCAAACCACTTCAAAACACCCTCTTCTGCTCTCTCAACCACGCTCTTTTTATTTCCACACATCTCTCTTACCCTTACATTACTCACTCGATCAAACCACCTCACACCACACATTGTCCTCAAACATCTCATTTCCAGCACATCCATCCTCCTGCACACAACTCTATCCATAGCCCACGCCTCGCAACCATACAACATTGTTGGAACCACTATTCCTTCAAACATACCCATTTTTGCTTTCCGAGATAATGCTCTCGACTTCCACACATTCTTCAAGGCCCCCAGAATTTTCGCCCCCTCCCCCACCCTATGATCCACTTCCGCTTCCATGGTTCCATCCGCTGCCAGATCCACTCCCAGATATCTAAAACACTTCACTTCCTCCAGTTTTTCTCCATTCAAACTCACCTCCCAATTGACTTGACCCTCAACCCTACTGTACCTAATAACCTTGCTCTTATTCACATTTACTCTTAAATTTGGTTGGAAAGTTATGGAATCATTACTTGAAAATTAAAATTTTATGGGTGGCCCTAATATCTGCTTAATATACTTTTGCTGTCAAAATGAAGCCATTTTTTACCCAGACATTTTTTTCATGCTTCCCATTTCTTGTGTTAGCAAGGCAGCAACAAAAACAGACAAGAAATAGCCTCATTCACTCATATACAATCTCTAGCTGTCATGTAATGCACTGAAACTACAGTCTCCTATCCACTACCAGAGCCCAGCCACTTCCTATACCCTGGTTCAGTTCACTGACAGCACATTGCCCCCTGTAAACCCTATCACTCCAATGTACTGTATCCCAGGCAAGCCTGCATGTCCATGCCCTGAGCACTCAAATCTATACAACACCTTCAGGACTACTAAACCTTCAAACACATTCATTTTTGCCCTTCCAGATAGTAACCATAAGTATTTCAAGTATTTTCAGACATATCAAGTTGTGTGGTATTTTTGTATGGTTTTTGTCACAAAGAAAGATCATTATTAATGGCTTTACATTTGAAATATCTACTATCTTGTAAGAGTGACTACACAAAAACTGATGGTTTGCCATCCGAAACAACTAATATCTTGTATGAGTGACACAACAAAAAAGCCTTATAATTTGAGGATGCAGATCCTAAACATACTTGACAGTGCTACATCTCCATTTTAGTATGTTCAAAAAATTTAGGCTGTAGCATCAGGAAAAAATACCTAGGATACCATGACAAGTCTTAATTGCTGTACATTTCGCTTCAAGGAAGAGGAAACCATTTCAAGAACTGGTTTTCACATGAGGTCAACATCATCATCATCTCGAAGGGTGAAGATAAACTTTTCAGAAACGCAGTGATGAGGCTTCAGGTTGTGATAGAGTGGGATGGGGTAGAGTGAAGGTTGCTGGGAGGGAGACAGAGGACACTAGGCTTCTTTACATTATCCCCCCCCCCCCATTTATCTAATTCTAATTAGGCTTGTTTACATCACCTCCCCAACTTATCTAATTCTAAATTGTTTGAATAATGTGATATACAGGGGTTGACATACTGTCAATAGACTGAATCAGGGGATGTGAAGCAGCCATGGAAAGGCTGGTGGGGCCTGGCTGTGTATAGGGAGCTGTGGTTTTGTTGCATTACACAAGAAAGCTAGAGAATGGATGTGAGCAAGTGCCACCTTTCTTCATCCATTCCTCACAATGCCTTTGAAAAATTCCCCAAATTTATTCATGTGGCATACTCTTTAGCCATGAGAAGCATCTGTAAGCACTCTAGAGAAGACCAGGGAATATTTATGATCAGGATCCATTCCATTAACAAGGGCCACAGCCTAATCTAAGTGAGTGAACACTACTACCTCCAATGAAGTGAGTTGCTCATTGGTCAGATCCCCAGTCTCATTCCAGTAACTCAGCTTCATCTTCTTCAAGGCCAACATCGTAAGCAAGGATCACAACTGTCTACTGAATCTGGGGCATTATTTCTGCCTGTCTGAGAAACTATTCACAATCTCATGCCATACCCTACACCAAGTACCTTTCATTGTTGTGGGTGTGACCTCCTCCCACAACACAGAAATATCATTTATGATGTAATGATTCTTCCACCATTCCCTGATCAAAAGCTCCTTGTTACATCTGCACCAAGAATAAGGAGTTATATGTATATCATCCTCAAGTCATATGCCTTGAAGGTGGAAATCATGCCTTGATTCACATGCTGAAGTAAAGAAACGGAGTTTTTAGGGAGGAATTACACCCTAATATTTGGATTCACCTAAGAAAGGTTTTGATATAGGACTGTTGCACTGTCAGAATAAGCAATACTTTATCGGCTAAATCTTCACTAGGACAGTAATGTTCAACAGCTGGACAAAAGGAGCAAATGTATCACTCATGAAAAATGCTATGGGTGACCAAAGTATTCTGATCAGATCGCCAGATCACATAATGTTGATTTTACAAAGTCCTTCATAACCCTAGGGTTTTCTGAATGAAACAATAGCAATGCCTGAAGACTAACATCTTCCTTAATATTCTCTTCCAATAGAAGCATCATGCGGTCTTCGGCTACTTTGAACCCTGGAGCAGTCAATTCTTTCTTGCTACTGAATATCCTGGCTGGCATTCTTTTCCAAAATAAACCTGCCTCATCAACATTAGACACTTGCTGCGGTGTGCAAGCTTCTTCCTCAAAATATTCATTCTGCTGCCTCATCATCAACACTGGCAGCCTCTCCAGTCATACAGATGTTATGGAAAATGTAACACTTCTTAAACAGCTTTAGCTATCTCTTACTTACACCAAAAGCTTCCACCTGACTATTCTCTCTCCTAATTCATTCATCCACCTGACTATTCTCTCTCCTAATTCATTCATCAAGTCATTATATAATGAATTGCCCTTCACCTTGAAAATGATTGTTGTCATGGCCATGTTTCTCAGATTGTGCTGGACCCTAACCTTTGATGAGATTTCCATTTTCTCCATCACACTGCTCCTTCTCTTACACTCTAGCTTAGCAGTTAGTTGACTACCAGATAAAGAAATGGACCTAATTTTCACCATGATTTTCACAACAGTGTCCACAAATGAGTGGATGAGACCCATGAACTTGACTATAGCCACAACTTCCTGACAATCAACAAATATCCTAGGTGCTCTAATCTCACATCAAAAGTGACAGCCTCATGCCTAATACTCCCCTGAGTACCTTTAATGCTCTTTGCAGACATACTGAAAAGGCTCCACCTCCACTGGAGGTAGCAAACAATTAGAAAGCAGGTACATAACCCATGGCTTGTCACATTCTTGTTTACAAGCTCAATGCAGGTGGATGGCACAAAAACTGAAAAATATTTCTCTGGTGAGTAGGATATGAACCAATTAAAATTTTTATAAGATGCATGATGATTATAGAATACCTTAAAGTACCATAACATACTTAATCATTAGATGAGAAGAATATTTCCCATGAAAAATATGAAAGGATTTCTTTTTTTTCAAAACTGTTGCAACTACGGGCCAAATATGCCATTATTTGAGTCTGAATCTCAATTTTCATATGCCATAACTGTGATATGTCATAATTTGGGCCACCTTAAATCACTATTCATCTCTTATAGATGACTGTCATGGAGGTTTCTTTGTCCAGGTGTCTCATGGTTTTGCCACATCCATGAAAACAAAATTTGACCTTAGTTATGGACTTTTCCCCCAAATCAAACAACTTACAATGAATCACAGACAAGCCTATCTAAAATAGTTCTTAAATTTACTGTAAAACTCTTTTCCTTAAAAGTGCTTTAAATAAAATAAAATAGTTACTTCATTATCAAGCCAAATCAATGGAACAGGATGAGAATTGAGCATATGGGATAAGCCAGCTCTTCAACTTTTGTATAGGACTTATTCCTCCCATAACAGCACCAAAAATCTTGAATTACACAAAGACATATCAATTTGACCCTCATTAATGCCACCCATCCATAGATTAGATCTTTAGAAGCATATTCTTGATTAGAAAGAATTCTCCAAGGGCAAAAGATTTAATTGAGGGAGTCCAAAGAAGGGCAACTGGCAAATAAGATGGGACAGTCACAATCCAAAATTTACAGCCACGCCTTTCCATAACCAGGGATCAAGATGGGGCAGGCAATTAAACATAATCCTAATTACATTCACCCAAACTTGAAGCTTCAAAGAAGTCTTTGTAATGGGATAAGTGTTGATATCAGAGCAAAAGCCAGTATAACAGAAGCTTCAATGCTTCAACACGTCATGTGGTAGGTTTACACTAACCTTTATACTTAAACTGAATAAGCTAATGATTTCCTGTACTAATATTTATGCTAATTTCATAATTCAAAAGCTGATCCATTCCTCATTATTCAATGTCATATGCTTTAGATAATAAATGAAACTAGCAGCAAAAATACCTACAATTTAAGTGTGTTCTTTGTTTCTTCTGCTTCAACTTGTCTGTGCAAAAATCTACCCTCTCTTCTCATGACACATCTCACTTGTGTACCAGTCTGCATCTAACTCTGCTAAAGGGCAACTTTTACCGGTCTTTATGCCGTAAAACAATCTAGCTACACAGCACTACTTAATAATAAGATATAAGAATGAATGCTTTGCTGTTGTTTAAAAAAATAAATATACCAAAGTTAAAAATAAGTGTGTACACTGCAGTTAACAAGAAACACTGCATTACAGATATGAATGGAAGGGGAAAAGACATGGCCGATCCCCCAAACACCCATGCCAACAAAACTGAGGTGATAACTTGCAGGGTGACGATAGTTGTCCACTACGAAGCAAGACAAAGTATTAGTGCTGCGCCACTTTATAGGCATTACAAGAAAGCTTGTGAAAATATGGCAGAAAAGGAATGAGGAGGAGGGTCACATGACCAGGCCCAGACCAGAGCAACCAATAGTCACTTCCCCAGATGATGATAGGCAACTACTGAGGTCTGCAACCAAGAACCAGAATAACAACAGATATCTCTTTGACTTGGGAGGCCCAAATGCACTATCATATGGCCATCATAAGGAAGCAGATAAGGAGTTCTGGTGCTCTATTATTTTCTCTGACAAGAAAACCATGATGTCTGTGTCTATTGAAGGCTGTCATTATAGGAACATCACTAACACCCAAGTTCTGAAGTAAACCACATACATGAACAGGCCAGAGTGAGAACAACTGTATCCCTTCATGGCTGGATGTGGCCTAATGGACCTGATGAGTCAGTAACAACCAAGGGGAATCTGAACTGCCAGTAATATATTACTATTTTGGCAATCTCTATCTTGTCAGCCATGTATGTCTACACTACCCTAGACCCACTGCTACTCTGCTTTTTGCAGGAATGGTATCCCATTCACATACGCCATGTCATGAAGGACTGGTTCTCTTATCATTGTGCAGTACACTTGATTGACTGGCCCTCTAAAGGTTGTGACTGCAACCCAATCGAAAACCATTGGAGGTTAATGTGCAGGAATGGGAGAAAAGAAGAAAAGACTCAAAAGACCACACAGAACAAGGCAAATGAGGTGTGGGAGAGGGTATGATGGCATCCACAGATTTGCATCACTGTGGTAGACTCCTTACCCAGGCAACTACAAAACATCACTGAAGTGTGTGTGTGTGTGTGTGTGTGTGTGTGTGTGTGTGTAAGTGTGGGGGGGAATTAACCCTTATAAGTGAAATACTGTGCAATATTACATGAAAAAAATATATATTTGTCATTACCATCACATCTAATTAAACCAAACCTCAGTTCATCATTCAATTCAATCAAATTTAGAGAGGTTACATCAGATACTGCAACCCCTAATATTCTATAGAGCATTACATACCTAGTCCTTGCTTTGTGTGGGTTCACTATATGGGATTTTGCTATTATGTAAGGAATCCATTTCTACTAGTCCCTCTTTTTATACACTCAAAATTCACTACTATGTGGGTGTGTGGGGTGGACAGTGTGCCAAAATTTCCGTGAGGGTTGGCAGGTGCAGTAAGTGTGGGTCCTGAGTGGAGAGGTCGCCGTTCTTCCCAGCAGATTAGTCTCACATATAATACCACTATGCAATATGGGTATAAATGTTAATGTGATTTGTCTGCAATCTGCTGTGTTTGTGTCTGTTAGTATGGCATCCAAACGTCCAGCAACATTTTCTCCTACCCCAGCACCAGCAGTTAAATGAAAAAGAACCTCTCTGCCCTTAGAAACAAAGTTAGCAATCTTATGATACACTGATGCTGGTGAGGGAGTGTCAGAACAATAAGAAGCGTGTGCAGGAAGCATGGGTCCTTGGTGAAATGCACCATATTCCCACCAGTGGGTTAGCCACACAGTTGCCATCATTGTATACGGATCTGTGCTACTTGTGTGAAAATAAGCCCAGAGTGGCTGAAAACTAGATAAGAATTCTAAACTGATATTCCTCTATGTTGAGACTCATGTTATCACCTACATTAACCATATCATTGAGTTTAGCTGACATACTAAGTTCCACTAACTGGAGCTCTTCATTCATAATCCTTTTTCTATTTCAACTAAGGCCCAGCCTTGACGTGGACTTTTGTCTGCAACCAGATCCTTCAACAACAACAAAAAAAGGGAACTCATCCCTTAATACAAACAATGATCAACACTGCATTACAAATAGCTCAAGAATAAGTATATTTCTTCTGAGAATATATCTTACAGGTAGAAAATTTGCATCTATCACAAATTTGCAGCACTAACTTATGAAAGACATTCAACTAAAGGAATAAACATCCTAAGCTAGGTTTTCACAGGTGCTTAAAAGCAACCAACTGAGGAATGCATTGCATTTGTGGACACAAAAGTGTATAAGAAAGGTGCTCTTGAGTTAAGTTTTGGCACGGCTGTAATTTACAAGAAGTATTGTATATCAAGTTGTTTTATACTAAATTTCAATGTTTAGCTCCAGTAAAAGTATCAGTGCATACTCTTATGTGAACATTTTGAGACCAGCAACGATAGGTATTGGGATGTGCCAGTTGTTCCAGCCGCATGCTGGCAGCCCTGTAATCCGTGTAAGTTGCCAGCGTTCGTGTAAGGACATATATTTTGTTGCACTCATTCCACATGTTTGTAATCCTTTGTTATGAAGAGCAATAATAGCTCCTCATGTTCCCTGTGAGGTTTCCATATCGACTGGCATGAGTAAGGTAATACTGCTCCATACTGCCTCTCGTTTTACACCCAGCGTGCTCATGTGGTTCACAGCCTGTGGTTCATAGTTCATGATACGTTCAACACAACCAATCCCTCTCTTATTATTTGGCCAAACATAGCATCAAACCATAACGATGAAACAAACACAGTGACTGTGAACCTCATGTTTGCTATATTACTACGTAGGTCATAGTAGGTAGTCATTTAACTATTAAACTCATTCCCATATGGTAACACTCACTGTACTGGATACCAATTGGGGGGGTGTGAGGATAGGAGTACCAACCCTCCCTACATGTCACAAGTTAAACATAGTTTTTGACAGTCATAATTCACATCATGCACCGATACTTTCTGGAGTTAGTTTACATTCATGTGTTTTTGAGATAAACCTAACATCTAATTTCTTATAAAAAAGTTATTCTTACTTACCTCTCATGCCCTCTTGAAGGTATCTGTCACAACAATCCACAAACACTTATGATGGATTGCCGTACTTTATCATTTTCAGCTCTATTCGTTACATGTAAGTAGATAATTTATACATGTTTCAGAGCATGTTAGCTATATAAATCATCCAAGTGCTTGGAGAAAATTCTGCCAAAATCTCCCAGTTTCAATGTATGAAATAGGTCATTCAGAAAAAGTCATATCCAGGAAAAATACATAGAAGAAAGGAGCTGAATATTAGGACTATGTTACAATGTAAAAAATAAAATCAAAGTCATAAATTCTCTTTCAACATTGGGAAAGCTTAGAAAACTTACTATGCTGAAGGCTTCCTTCTCTCCACAGAACTTCAAGCACTCATCAGTAAACAAGTTCAGGTAGCGCTGCCTTATATTCTGAGGAACCTTGCTCCCAAATTCAGTTTGGATAACTGGTCGTGCCAATGTTTCCTTGAATAAAAATATAATATATGGATAAACCAAATGCAAAAGGTGGTCATTTCATTCTCAAGTTTGACTATGTGATAAATGAGGAAATAAAAACAAAAGATTGGCCCAACCCACCCACATACACATGCATATACATACATGCCCACACTCGCACATATACATAACTATACATTTCAAGGTATACATACATATACATACACAGACATATACATATATACTTCTTTCTTTTTTTCATACTATTCGCCATTTCCCGCATTAGCGAGGTAGCGTTAAGAACAGAGGACTGGGCCTTTTAGGGAATATCCTCACCAGGCCCCCTTCTCTGTTCCTTCTTTTGGAAAATAAAAAAGAAAACATAAGTACATATTCATACTTGCTGCCTTCATCCATTCCCGTGGCCACCCCGCCACACATGAAATGGCACCCCCTCCCCCACACGCATGCAAGGTAGCACCAGGAAAGACAACAAAGGTCACATTCGTTCACAATCAGTCTCTAGCAGTCATGTGTAATGTACCAAAACCACGGCTCCCTTTCCACATCCAGGCCCCACAAAACTCTCCATGGTTTACCCCAGATGCTTCACATGCCCTGGTTCAATCCAATGACAGCACATCTACCCCGGTATACAACATCGTCCCAATTCACTCTATTCCTTGCATGCCTTTCACTTATCTATTAATTTTGCTTTGTCGCTGTCTCCCATGTTGGCAAGGTAGCACAAGGAAACAGACGAAAGAATGGCCCAACCCACCCACGTACATATGTATATACATACACGTCCACACACGCAAATATACATACCTATACATAACAACGTATACATATATATATATATACACACAGACATACACATATATACACATGTACATAATTCATAGTCTGCCTTTATTCATTCCCATCACCACCTTGCCACACATGAAATAATATCCCCCTCCCCCCCAAGTCATGTGTGCGAGGTAGTGCTAGGAAAACACAACAAAGGCCCCATTCGTTCACACTCAGTCTCTAGCTGTCATGTAATAATGCACCGAAACCACAGCTCCCTTTCCACATCCAGGCCCCACAGAACTTTCCATGGTTTACCCCAGATGCTTCACATGCCCTGGTTCAATCCATTGACAGCACGTTGACCCTGGTATAACACATCGTTCCAATTCACTCTATTCCTTGCCCGCCTTTCACCCTCCTGCATGTTCAGGCCCCGATCACTCAAAATCTTTTTCACTCCATCTTTCCACCTCCAATTTGGTCTCCCACTTCTCCTCGTTCCCTCCACCTCTGACACATATATCCTCTTGGTCAATCTTTCCTCACTCATTCTCTCCATGTGACCAAACCATTTCAAAACACCCTCTTCTGCTCTCTCAACCACACTCTTTTTATTACCGCACATCTCTCTTACCCTATTATTACTTACTCAATCAAACCATCTCACACCACATACTGTCCTCAAACATCTCATTTCCAGCACATCCACCCTCCATAGCCCACGCCTTGCAACCATACAACATTGTTGGAACCACTATTCCTTCAAACATACCCATTTTTGCTTTCTGAGTTCATGTTCTCGACTTCCACACATTCTTCAAGGCTCCCAGAATTTTCGCCCCCTCCCCCACCCTATGATTCACTTCTGCTTCCATGGTTCCATCCGCTGTCAAATCCACTCCCAGATATCTAAAACACTTCACTTCCTCCAGTTTTTCTCCATTCAAACTTACCTCCCAATTTAATTGACCCTCAACCCTACTGTACCTAATAATTAACCTTGCTCTTTTTCACATTTACTCTCAACTTTCTTCTTTCACACACTTTACCAAACTCAGTTACCAGCTTCTGCAGTTTCTCACATGAATCAGCCACCAGCGCTGTATCATCAGCGAACAACAACTGACTCACTTCCCAAGCTCTCTCATCCACAACAGACTGCATACTTGCCCCTCTTTCCAAAACTCTTGCATTCACCTCCCTAACAACCCCATCCATAACCAAATTAAACAACCATAGAGACATCACACACCCCTGCCGCAAACCTACATTCACTGAGAACCAATCACTTTCCTCTCTTCCTACACATACACATGCCTTACATCCTCGATAAAAACTTTTCACTGCTTCTAACAACTTGCCTCCCACAATATATATTCCTAATACCTTCCACAGAGCATCTCTATCAACTCTATCATACGCCTTCTCCAGATCCATAAATGCTACATACAAGTTGTTAGAAGTTGTGGATAGGTGTGTGATGTCTCCATGGTTGTTTAATTTGTTTATGGATGGGGTTGTTAGGGAGGTGAATGCAAGAGTTTTGTAAAGAGGGGCAAGTATGCAGTCTGTTGTGGATGAGAGAGCTTGGGAAGTGAGTCAGTTGTTGTTCGCTGATGATACACACGCAAATATACATACCCATACATCTCAATGTACACATATATATACACACACAGACATATACATATATAAACATGTACATAATTCATACTGTCTGCCTTTATTCATTCCCATCACCACCTCGCCACACATGAAATACCATCCCCCTTCCCCCTCATGTGTGCGAGGTAGCGCTAGGAAAATGACAACAAAGGCCACATTCGTTCACACTCAGTCTCTAGCTGTTATGTAATAATGCACCGAAACCACAGCTCCCTTTCCACATCCAGAGAGTGAAACGAAGCTCAAGGGTAAAGGGGAAGAGTGGTTTGGGAATGTCTTGGGAGTAAAGTCAGGGGTTAGTGAGAGGACAAGAGCAAGGGAAGGAGTGGCACTACTCCTGAAACAAGAGTTGTGGGAGTATGTGAAAGAATGTAAGAAAGTAAATTCTACATTAATATGGGTAAAACTGAAAGTTGATGGAGAGAGATGGGTGATTATTGGTGCATATGCAACTGGGCATGAGAAGAAAGATCATTAGAGGTAAGTGTTTTGGGAGCAGCTGAATGAGTGTGTTAGTGGTTTTGATGCACAAGACCGGGTTATAGTGATGGCACCAGAACCACATCATCAGCAAACAACTGACTGATGTTACTGCACTTTGCTTGGTTGATGTTACACTGCAAGTGAAAATTCACCCTTGGCAAGGTTGTATCATCAGAGGTAAACTTTTGTCATACAACTCCCACTCCAAAGGAGTCTAAATTTACCTGCTACAGGAAGCAGTACAGCTTTGCACTGCAGGAGCCATTAGAAAGGTCCCAGAGCAATTAAAAATCAAAGATAGAGAAACAAATACTAATGAATTCATATAAACACACATTTACCTCAACCTAGATCAGGAATCTATTTACTAACTAACCCCTTGGAAAGGATGAACTACAAGGTTGGCTGTAAGATGACTACCTAGTCAGGCACTTGAACCTGTGCTTGTGTAATTCATTATCAGCAATGCTAATCAAAACACAGCAAATGCAATTTTTAACAAAGCCACTGATATGGTTGATGGAGAAGCTTTTTGGAAGGCATTATGAATATATGGTACAGGAGGAAAGCTATTAGAAGCAGTGAGAAATTTTATCAAGGTAGTAAGGTGTGTGTATGTGTGAGAAGAAAAATAACATTCTTGGAACAATACATACAATTCTCTACATTACAAACTTTGCATTGAACTTACTATCTTTGCTGTATGTGCTATCCTTTTCTCCCCTCTGGGAACAGTCTGGGAATGAGTTTGTGGGATAGCACCTGATGCTTTAGATAAACTTGGAGACAACAATGTTCTTGAATTAGCTGGAGGTAAATTCTTGATTTTCTCTCTAGCATGAAGAAGTGACGAGACATTTGGTACATGGGAAATTCGGCGCTTTACTGCACCTGACAGACAAAAGTAAATTGAAATAAAAAAGTGCAAATATCATCTTCTACACAGCATCAAAATATGAAGACTGTTTACAAACTTTAGCCAAAATAAATCATTATCAAAAATATAATTAAGCCCATTCTTAATACTTGTCCACGATTTCCTATAGTAGTGATATAATACCAATAACAGGTGAAAAACAGCCTTATTCATTCACATTTACTCTTTAGCTGTCATCAAGGATGTAATGTACTGAAGAACAAGGTTAACAAGGTAAGTAGTGAGAAGCAAAGAAAGCAGGCATCCTGTTGGAGAAATATGTCAGAAACAGTATCAATATAGGCAGGATGTTTGACAGTTATCTATATCCACTCCAGCTTTTCTTACTTATATGGTTCATACTCTGAAGCCATATCAACAATAAAGTTCCAATCTGTAGACTGTTATCCTCTCAAACAGCAAACTTAAAAACAATGAACCTCCAAAATATCTTAAAATTGAAAACAACTGTTGATCTCTGTGAGGGTATGCTGTAGCAACAAACAAGTTCACCTTAAAGGGAGATGGTTGTAGTAAAAAGAACACATTTGAAGTGAAACCAAATTCCCTATGATTGGTTGTCTAACTTATAAGAACCATCAGGCAAGAAGTTTCTATGACATGGGTGCTAAGACTGACTAGAAGAAATAATGGAGAATGGAGGTTCACCTTTTCTCCATATCATGATAGTCCCTAGAACAGATTCTGCTGATGCTACCCCAATGTAATTACCTCTATGTATGGTAGAGGGAGACAGCTCTACACTCATGAAGCCCCATCTCTGAAGCCCCATCTCCTATTCTTTCTGTGCCATCAAGATGCCTTTTAAACCTTTTTAAACTAACAGTATTCACTGTTTCATCATCTACTGTATTTCAGCCATCCACCACCCTAACATCAAACAAGTACTTCTTCACATCCTTTCCATCTTTTTACTAATCTTTTCTGTCATGGCCTCTGGTTGCTCAGACACTGCATCCCTTGATGAATCATTCACTGTCAACATCAATCTGCTGTTTTAGAAACTTAAAAATCTTTTATCTGTTCACCCACTCTCTCCCCTCCCCACCATGGTGAACAGCTCTTTAGTCCTCAGCCTCATGTTGCCACTAAATTCCCTTAATTCAGATACCATTTTAGCTTAGAGAACTTCAAATTATAGCCCAGGAAGAAAACAATGATAATCTATGAGAGCAAAAAATAGGTATAAAATAAAATGAGTTAAGCCTGAAAGCCTTTCAACAAGGAAGATGCAGAGTTGTCAAGGCTTGTAGTCATTCCAAAAATAAGTCAGACAAAAATATATGAGAGACCAACTGGGATGCTGGGACAATTATTCAAAGTACAGCTAGGAGAAATCAGCAACACATGGGAAAATCACAGAAATATTTGAAAGAAAACTTGACAAATGGTTGAAATCAGCCCAACATGAACTATGATTCAACAATCTTATAATACAGGTTGGCAATGAGAACAGCCATATACATCAAGCAAGATGTGTGGTGAGTGCTTCATGCTAGCCCTATCATTCTGGCTAAATCTTGATGTAGGTACTCATAGGTAGGTACTAATCCTCTCAAAATCAGATCTCTATGCTTTTCAAGGTGAAGTGAACTGACTTGTGAAGAATCATCCAGTTTCAGAAAAATGTGAGAAATGAGAAGTTGAGAGTAAATGTGAATAAGAGCAAGGTTATTAGGTTCAGTAGGGTTAAGGGACAGGATATTTGGGATGTAAGTTTAAATGGAGAAAAATTGGAGGAAGTGAAGTGTTTTAGATATCTGGGATTAGACTGAGCAGTGAATGGAACCATGGAAGCAGAAGTGAGTCACAGGGTGGGGAAGGGGGCAAAGGTTCTGGAAGCAATGAAGAATGTGTGGAAGGAGAGAATATTACCTCAGAGAGCTAAAAAATGGAAATGTTTAAAGAAATAGTTGTTCCAACAATGTTATATGGATGCAACGCACGGGCTATAGATAGGGTTGTATGGAGGAGGGTGGATGTGTTAGAAATGAAATGTTTGAGGAAAATTTGTTGTGGTGTGAGGGGGTTCAATCGAGTAAATAATGAAAGGGTAAGAGAGATGTGTGGAAATAAAAAGTGTGGTTGAGAGGGCAGAAGAGGGTGTGTTGAAATGGTTTGGACATACAGAGAGAATGAGTGAGGACAGATTGACAAAGAGGATATATGTGTCAGATGTGGAGGGAACAAGGAAAAGCAGGAGACCAAATTGGAGGTGGAAAGATGAAATGAAAAAGATTTTGAGCGATCTTGGCCTGAACATACAGGAGGGTTAGAGGAGTGCAAGGAATAGAGTGAATTGGGATGATGAGGTATACCAGGGTCACTGTGCTGTCAACGGACTGAACTAAAGCATGTGAAACATCTGAGAAAAACCATGGAAAGGTCTGTGGGGCCTGGATAAGGATAGGATGCTGTGGTTTCGGTTCATTACACATGACAGCGAGAGACTGAGTGTAAATGAATGTGGCCTTTTTTGTCTGTTTTCCTGACGCTACCTCACTGAAGCAGGAAGTAGCAATGCTATTTCCTGTGGGGTGGGGTTGCGCCAGGAATGGATGAAGGCAAGCAAGTATGAATATGTACATGTGTATATATGTATATGTCAGTGTATGTGTGTGCATATGTATGTATAAGTGTGTATGTTTATATGTGTGTATATGTGCGTGTGTGAGCATTTACGTGTATATGTATGTATATGAGTGGATGGTCCATTCTTTTCTCTCATGACCTTGGCAAAATCCACACTCATATATAGATACTATTCCAGTTCATCAAGCAAGTCATTTAAAAACACCAGGAACAGCAAGGGATCCAAGACCATGCTCTGTAACACAACTTCTGATCCTGTGTTCTCTGTTCCCTTCCAGTAAGATAGTCTTCTATCCAATGAAGAAGCCCACCCCCTCTGATGAGGGAAAGTGTAAAAGGCTTTCTGGGAATCCATGAACACGTAGTCTACCTGTCCCAATCTTTGATCAAAGATGGAGCTCACCCTGTCACAAAAGTCTAGTAGACTTGCTATGCATGACCGCCTTTCAATAAAACCATGTTGTTTCCCAGTTAGAAATTTTCTCTATAGTCCCCATCTTTGGAACTACCCCTTCCACTCATGACTAACTGCACATTATTACTAATGGTGATGCTAGTGCTTCCAAACATTTTTTCAGCTCATATGAGGAAACTTCATCAATACTATGGATGTTACATGGGTTAATTTGTTTCAAATAAGCTTGATTATGTCATTTCTACCAATCACTACCCTTTCCAATACTTCATTCTCCTTACTTGGTAATGCTGTACATTATTGTCCTCCACAGTGGCACTTTTGAACTCATCATTTAACTCCTAACATATTTCCTTGTCATCCTCAAGAAACCTTCAAGTCCCTTAGCCTGATTAACTGCTCTCTAAGTGAAAGGTTGTTCCTACTGAACTCAGGTAGATGTTTTGGACTGTCTTTGGTTCTAACTTTGTATTTTCAAAATCTCTGCTCCTCCCTCTTACTTTGCAGTCCTCAATCCCTGCTCTCCTTTATCTTTCATAAGCAGGCTGGCTGCAGCATCACTTACATCTCAACAATACATCCCTGAGCTCTCATTTTACTGTGTACAGTTTCTTGTTCAATCATATCTCTCTTAATTTTGATCCTCCTTCTCCATTGGCCACCAGAGGTACCCTTGTTCTCACCTGTAGATGTACAGAACTTTTTGTAACAGTGATTCATACTCTTTATCATAAAACTCCCTCTCCTAATCAATGATCTCAAAGAACTTGCTTGAGACTGCCTTTGCACAATTAGTTGCAAAACCTACTCATGATGTGAACATATCAGATCTAGTTCTAGCTACAAATGTGGGTCTCACTCATAATAAAGTGGAATAAAAGTTTGGTACAAGTGATCTATGGTAAATCACTTGAGGTAAATTTCAACACAGCCTATAATGCTGTCAACACAAAATAAAAAAGTCTAATGGATTTTGACATGTAAATTTCAGTGGTCTCTGCACTGTTCTTGAAAGACAAACCTGGGATGATACTGTTAATGAAAACCACATGGACATAGCTTGGAAAAGATTCAGTAATAATTCACATTAAAAAGAATGTAGCAATGACTCAGTAACATGTGGTTAAGGTATATTTTTTGTTTTTTATAGTGACTGACATGGCATACAGCAAAACATGCCCCAGTCATTGTCCATCTTGGGTGAAAGAAATAAAGTGTGGGAAAAAGAAGGTTGAAATCAATCTGGGCTCTGTAGGTATTTGTAGACATGACTTTCAAAGGTACATAGGACAACTATGTTGTGGCTTGGAATATCAATTTCCTACAAAGCAGGATGTTGTACTTCATGGGTTATCTTAAGAGACTGTGTGCATAACAGAGCAAGGGATCATATGAGGGGATGGTCCAGAATAATATTTCATATACACATGACAGCTATAGAATGAGTGTGAATGGATGTGGCCTTCCTCTGTTTCCTGACACTACCTTGCTGATGCAAGGGGCAGCAATCAGGTATGGGGGAAGGGAAAAGAAAGTGTGTGTTTTCTTTTATATTTTCCTTTACGCATGTTTGCTGTTTCCTGTGGGGTGGGGTGGTGTCGGGAATGGATAGAAATGAGCAAGTATGAGTATGTACATGTGTATATATATCATTACTATTATTATTATTATACTTAATCGCTGTTTCCCGCATCAGTGAAGTAGCGCCGGGAAACAGATGAAAAATGGCCAATCCACTCCTTTTGCATATATATATATATATATATATATATCCCTGGGGATAGGGGAGAAAGAATACTTCCCACGTATTCCCTGCGTGTCGTAGAAGGCGACTAAAAGGGGAGGGAGCGGGGGGCTGGAAATCCTCCCCTCTCGTTTTTTTTTTTTTCCAAAAGAAGGAACAGAGAATTCGGCCAGGTGAGGGTATTCCCTCAAAGGCCCAGTCCTCTGTTCTTAACGCTACCTCGCTAATGCGGGAAATGGCGAATAGTTTGAAAGAAAAAAGAAGACTTTCAAAGGTACACAGGTGAAATGAAGAGAGGAAAACAAAAGAGACAAGAGAATTCTACAACTTAACTATTCATGGATGCATTACCCATGACAGCTAGGGACTGAGTGCGAATGAATGTGGCCTTTTTGTCTGTTTTCCTGGCACTACCTCACTGAAGCGGGGGGTAGCGATGCTGTTTCCTGTGGGGTAGGGTAGTTTCGGGAATGGATGAAAGCAAGCAAGTATGAATATGTACATGTGTGTATATGGATATGTCTGTGTATGTGTATGTATATGCATGTATATAGTTATATGTTGATATGCATGTACATAAGTATGTATATGTGTGTGTGTGGTTTCGATGCATTACAAATGACAGCTAGATACTTAGTGTGAACGAATGTGGCCTTTTTGGTTTTTCCTAGCACTACCTCGTGCGCACCAGGAGGTGGGGGTGCTTTTTCATGTGTGGCAGAGTGGCGCCGGGAATGGATGAAGGCAGCAAGTATGAATATGTACATGTGTATATATGCATATGTCTGTGTATGTACATGTATGTATATGTTGAAATGTATAGGGATGTATATGTGCGTGTGTGGATGTTTATGTATATACATGTGTATGTGGGTGGATTTGGGCCATTGTTTTATCCATTTCCTTGTGCTACCTAGCTAATGCAGGAGATGGCAATTAGATTAAGCATAATAAAAAAAAAGATAAAAAATTGAGCGATCACGTATATATATATGTGTATATGTGTGGATGGGCTATTTTTTTGTCTGTTTCCTAGTGCTACCTCGCTGATGTGGGAAACAGCGATTACGAATAGTAAAAATAAATAATATAGCTATTCATGGGGAGGAGGTGTCATATGGGTCAATCCATGAGTATCCAATCCCTACACAAAAAAAACAGAGAGAGAATGAAATATGATGTGATACATTATGAACCCACTCACCTGGTGAAGAATGTGGTGGTGACATGATAGAGGTAGATGAGGAGGCTGGGAAAACAGTGGGTTTAGATGATGTAGAGGAAGATACAGTGGAGGATGATCCACCCCGGCTCTGCTCTTCTAGTTGCTGCTTCTGCTTCTCTAACTGCTTCATAAGTTCTGCTTGCTGTTCCTTTAGCTTTTTATATCTCTCCATCATCATCTGAAAGAAGATGACATAATTCTGTCTTTTTGTCTCTGCTTATTGCATGCTCCTTCTCAACTAACGTATGAGGTATTCAGTATTGTAGCTCTACTGTTTTCAGTCACTACCAAAAATGCAAAGATATGATTCACACATACATTTCCTACATAAAATCATACAAATTTCAATAAAGTGTAAATGCAAAACTTATAACACTCATTAAATAAACAGACTTAAAAAATTACCAGCAATAAGCAACAAATCCACTATTATAAGATTTTCCTCTATACTTTAAAACAGTGATACATACAACATGACACCTCAGCTCTATCACTCTAATGAAGTTTTTGCACAGTGGAAGAAAAAAATCTGGTCTATCTTAACAGTTAACTAGAGCATGATCTGATTAAAATGATATAAAACTTAATCCTGTGAGTCACTGTTTATGAGTGCTGTGTGCTCTTTAACTTAGACTACTTCATTGCCAAGCATGAGAGGCACTCAGAGAGTATTCTCTGGCAAACAAACCATGTCATGTGGTATTTTTGTAATTGTTTTTGTCCCTAATATAGATGACTATTAAGAATATAATGTCAGTAATATCTATTAACTTGTAAAATTGATCAACAAAAATTAAGTAACTTGAAGATGCAGATCTCATACAAGCTTCCGTGACATCTCCAAATATACTGACCACTATATGGAAAATGTTTAGGCCTGTAGTGCCTCCAAACAATGCATGGAACGCCATAAGTAGCAATGGCCATATGTATTTTACTTTGAGGCACAGGCAGCCACGTTTTATAACATGGGTACTCATAAGAGCTCAACTGCCTTCTAAGGGTTAAAAGCCATCAGCAATAAAAAGGACAAAATCTTGTAATCAATCCTTTTGAACACTCATTTTTCCTGATAGCTGAAAAATATAATGCCAAATGATACCTTATTTCCTGGCACAGATTCTTCAGCAAAATGTTCTAAATTTACTTCTTTTACACTCTCCCTAACCAAGTCACCAGCTTCCACAGTTTCTCACTTCTCTTTGCCACCTGTACAGTATCATTACTAAACACAACTGACTAACATCCCAGGTCTGCCCCCATCACTAACAGACCGCACACCTGCTCCTCTTTCTAATATCCTTGCATTTACCTCACTCACCACCCCACCCATTAACAAAACAAACAGCCATGGTAACATCACACACCTTTGCCAAAGACTCAACTTCACCTGGAACTACTCACCCTCATCTCTTCCTACTCACACACATGCTTTACTCTCTTAAAAAAAATTCTTCAGTTTCAAGCAGCTTTCTTTCCACACTGTATACTGTATACATCTTCCACAGTTTATATCTATCAACCATATATTCTTTCTTCAGATCTATAAACACTACATACAAGTCTTTCTCCTTCTCTAAGAATTTTACATACACATTCTTTAAAGCAAATATCTAATACACACATTCCCTACCACTCCTAAAGCAATATTGCTCTTTCCCAATCTGAAACTCAACGCATGCCACCAACCTCTCAATCACCCTAACTATCTATATCTCTGACACCCGTTGAAACTCATTGCATGCCACCAACCTCTCAATCACCCTAACTATCTATATCTCTGACACCTGTTCCCTTCAGGAACTCCTATCAAAGGGTGGCCATGGTTAAAGAGTCTCCACTACTCTCAATCACCCCTCTACCTTACAAATTACCGGGTACACTTAACAAACTTATATCTCTCCCATTTAAACTTTCACTTTTGTCCCCCTTGCCCTTATACACTGGCACTATACTGGAATTCTACTAATCCTCAGGCACCTTACCATGAACCATAGACACTGAAAACCCAATTATCCAGTCAGTAACACAGTCACATCCTTTCTTAAGAAATTCAATTGCAATGCCATCCATTCAAGCTGCTGATGAAAGGATAAAGCAACCAGAGAACATAATGTGAAATTAAGTAAGAAATTTGTAAATAAGAAAATAACAAAATACCTTTATTATACAAGAATGGCAGATGAATGGAATAAATTGACTGAGGACATGGTTCATGCAGACAGCATATAAAAATCTAAGAGGATACATGATAGTAGAGAGTGTTCAAGAGATAAGGCCCAGTGAGCATAAAGCACCCTCCAGCACAGTTCAAATAGGTAATGAAATGGCTTTCAACAGCTCTTATTTCACCAGATCACTAGCCATGACTTTCTTAATTCACATACCTCTATATCCAAAATATCCCACATCTGCCAACCTGTCAATGATTCAACAATTCTTCAAAATACTCACTTCATCTATTCATCTCATTTCTGCCTTTTCCCCCTTCCCTATTTGCCCTCTCATCCTCAACAGAGTGCATACTCGCCCCTCTCTCCAAAATTCTTGCATTTACCTCCCTGACAACCCCATCCATAAACAAATTATGCAACCATGGGGACCATGGGGACATCACACACCCCTGCCGCGGACCAACATTCACTGGGAACCAATCACTCTCGTGTCTTTCTACTAGTAAACATGCCTTACATCCTCGGTAAAAACGTTTCACTGCTTCTAGCAACTTACCTCACACGCCATATACTCTTAAAACCTTCTACAAAGCATCTCTATCAACCCTATCATATGCCTTCTCCAGGTCTATAAATGCTACATACAAATCCATCTGTTTTTCTAAGTATTTCCCACACACATTCTTCAAAGCAAACACCTGATCTACACATCCTCTACCACTTCTGAAACCACACTGCTCTTCCCCAATCTGATGCTCTGTACATGCCTTCACCCTCTCAATCAACAGCCACCCATATAATTTCCCAGGAATACTAAAAAAGCTTATGACTGTAGTTTGAACACACTTTTATCCCCTTTGCTTTTGTACATTGGCGCTATAAATGCATTCCACCAATCTTCAGGCACTTCACCATGGTCCATACATATACTGGATATCCTTACCAACCAATCAACAACACAGTCACCCCTTTTTTAATAAATTCTACTGCAATACCATCCAAACCCACTGCCTTGTTGGATTTAACCTTCCACAAAGCTTTCACTACCTCTTCATTCTTTACCAAACCATTCCCCTGACCCTCTCACTTTGCACACCACTCCAACCAAAACACCCTATATCTGCCACTCTATCATAAAGCACATTCAACAAATCTTCAAAATACTGACTCCATCTCCTTCTCACTTCATCACTACTTGTTATCACCTCCCCACTTGCCCCCTTCACTGATGTTCCCATTTGTTCTCTTGTCTTATGCATGTAATTTACCTCCTTCAAAAACATCTTTTTATTCTCCCTAAAATTTACTGATGCTCTCTCACCCAACTCTCATTTGCCCTCTTTTTCAACCTTTGCACCTTTCTCTTGACCTCCTGCCGCTTTCTTTTATACACCTCCTGATCATTTGCATACCATTTCTAATCTACCCACCTCCCACCTTTTTCTATGCCACATGCATCTTTTGCGCAAGCCATCACTGCTTTCCTAAATACATCCCATTACTCACTCACTCCCCTCACATCACTTGCTGTCAACTTTTGCCATTCTACACTCAATCTCTCCTGATACTTCCTCACACAAGTCTCCTTTCCAAGCTCACTTACTCTTATCACTCTTTTCTCCCCAACATTCTCTCTTCTTTTTTGAAAACCTCTACAAATCTTCACCTTTGCCTTCACAAGATAGTGATCAGACATCTCTCCAGCTGCCCCTCTAAGCACATTAATATCCAAAAGTCTCTCTTTTACATGGCTATCAATTAACACACAATCCAATAATGCCTCCAGACCATCTCTCCTACTCACAAACATACACTTACATATATTTCTTTTTAAACCAGGTATTCCCAATCACAGTCTGTTTTCAGCACACAAATCCACAAGTTCTTCACCATTTCCAGTTACAACACTGAACACCCCATGTACACTCATTATATCCTAAAGTGTCACATTACTCACCTTTGCATTTAAATTACCAATCACTTAAACCTGGTTTCGTGCATAAAAGCTGCTAACACATTCACTCAGCTGCACCCAAAACACTTGCCTTTCATGATCTTTCTTCTCATGACCAGGTGCATAGGCACCAATAATCACCCATCTCTCTCCATCCACTTTCAGTTTTACCCGCATCAATCTAGAATTTACTTTCTTACACACTATCACATACTCCCACAACTCCTGCTTCAGGAATTTTGCTACTCCTTCCTTAGCTCTTGTCCTCTCATCAACCCCTGACTTTGCTCCTAAGACTTTCCCAAACCACTCTTCCCCTTTACCCTTGAGCTTCATTTCACTCAAGAGCCAGAACATCCAGGTTTCTTTTGTCAAACATACAACCTACCTCTCCTTTCTTCTCATCTTGGTTACATTCACACACATTCAGACACCCCAATCTGAGCCTTCAAGGAGGATGAGCAATCCCCACTTAACTCCTTTAGTTTCCTCTTTTAGAAACTGAAATACAATTGCTTTCTTTACCTATTTAGAAATTAATATACAAGAGGGGGGTTTCCAGCTCCCTACTCACGCCTCCTTTAGTTGCCTTCTATGACACGTGGGGATTAAGTGGGAAGTATTCTTTCTCCACTATCCTCAGGGATATGTATTGGTATATGTGCATGTATGGGCGTTTATGTATATATATGTATATATGAGTGGATGGGCCATTCTTCGTCTGTTTCCTAACACTACCTCCCATACAATTTTCCAGGAATACTTAACAAACTTATGCCTCTGTAGTTTGAACACACTTTTATCCCCTTTGCTTCAGTACATTGGCACTATACATGCACTCCGCCAATCCTCAGGCACTTCACCATGATCAATGCATATAGTGAATATCCTTACCAACCAATCAAAAACACAGTCACTCCCTTTCTTAACAAATTCAACTGCAATATCATCCACTCCTGCCACCTTGCCAGATATCATCTTCTGCAAGGTTTTTACACCTGTTCTCTCTCACTTTGCACACCATCCCAACCAAAACACCCTACACCTGCCACTTTATCATCAAACACATTCAACAAACCTTCAAAATAATCACTCCATCTCCTCCACACTTCCTCACTACCTGTTATCACTTCCCCCTGGCCCCTTCACTGGTTTCCATTTGTTCTTGTCTTACACATGTCATTTACCTCCTTCCAAAACATCCTTTTATTCTCCCTAAAGTTTAATGATACTCTCACCCTAACTATCATTTCCCCATTTTTTCAACTCTTGCACCTTCCTCTTGACCTCCTGCTGCTTTCTCTTATACACCTCCCAGTCATTTGCACTCCTTCCTTGCAAGTATTGTCCAAATGCCTCTCTTTTCTCTTTCACTAACAACTTCATTTCTTCATTCCACCACTCATTAACCTTTCTCATCTGCCTACCTCCCACCTTTTTCATGCCACATGAATCTCTTGCACATGAGAGCACTGCATCCTTAAATACATACCATTCCTCATCCACTCCCCTTACATCACTTGCTCTCACCTTTTGCCACTCTTCACTCAATCTCTCCTGGTATTTCATCATACAAGTCTCCTTTGCAAGCTCACTTACTCTCACCACTCTCTTCTCCCCAACATTCTCTCTTCTTTTCTGAAAACCTTTACTAATCTTCACCTCTGCCTCTACATGATATTAACAATTCCATATCCGTCTTGAATACCAAATACTGTGGCAGCGAATAAAAAAGTATAAGTTAGGCAAAAAAGGAAATCATCTGCTAAATTGGTTTCAGTAACTAATGCATGTCCTCAACACATCCTTCAAAGACACACCAAGAATCCCATACCTGTGTAGGTGTCTTCCTATGCTGGTGAAGATTAGGCTTTTTTGGTAAAAGGTTACCAGTGGAGCTCGATCGTGCGATGCGTTGCTTCCCAGGGAGGAGATCCGGTTCCTCATCTACAGACTTCATCCTTGTCTAGAAGAATTCATGTCAGACATTATTCATATATTTCTATTATTACCCATTTCCAATCTTATGTAACATTAATAAAAGCTTTTGTTGAAGTTACCATCACATAAGTTGAAACATATCCAGCCAGAAGGACAGCTCGACTTAAGTGTATAAGATTTATGCCATTTTTAGAATGACATGCACAGGACATTTACACTTTTTCTTAATTCATGCAGACTTCAATTTGGAATAGTGCAGGCTGGCAGCATGGTGATGTGGTGTTGCCAGTGCCTTACTAGAAGCAGACGTATACATGACATCGATATAGTCTGTAGTCATGGAGTGCTAAAGTATTTTATACCTCTGTATACTGCATGGGTTTTGCCCTCTGCATCACGTCATCAAAGCACCTTATAAGCTCTCCTGATCTCAGTGGTAGTATGATCATGATCCATAAGGCCATCATCAATGAGGTTAAGACTGATGTGCTTAAACAGCATGAGAAAGATGAATGAACAGTTGATAGTAAGTGTGCCCTTGGCCTTAATGAATCTACTTTACAGACTATTCATGATACAAAATAGAAGAGTGCCATGAGTAAAACATCAATCAGCATATCTAAAAACTTGTATTCCTGATGTTTGATTATGGAAAGAATGGAATAAATGTTGAGCAAATGGATCGAACACCATATTCATGAAAATGTTCCTGTCAGCATGCTTGTGATAATAGCAATGGCCTCAAATACATATGATGACTTGGCAATGGAGGAAGGAGCAGCAAAGACATTTCAAGCAAGTCCTAAATGGTTTGCTAATTTTAGATAATGCTACAATTAACACAACACCAAGATGACTGGTGAGGCTGCTTCTGCTGATGTTGTCGCAGCTGAAAATTTCCCAGGCCCCAGAAACCTTTCCATGGTCTACCCCAAACACTCACATTCCCTGATTCAGTCCATTGACAGCAAGTTGACTCTTGTATACAACATTGTTCCAATTCACTCTATTCCTTACTCGCCTTTCAACCTCCTGTATATTCAGGCCCTAATCACTATAAATCTTTTTCATACCATCCTTCCACCTCCAATTTGGTCTCCTGTTTCTCTTTTTTCCATCCATCTCTGACACATATATCCTCTTTGTCAATGTTTCCTCACTCATTCTCTCCATATGTCCAAACCATTTCAACACACCCTCATATACACACATATACATACATGCCCATACATATACATGCATATACATATCAACATATACACATATAAATACAAATACATACTCGTACACAGCCATATACATATATCCCTATGTACATATTCATACTTGCTGGCATTCATCCATTCCTGGCGTTACCCCTCCCCACAGGAAACAGCATCAGTACCCCCTGATTCAGCGAGGTAGTGCCACGAAAACAGACAAAAAAGGCCACATTCGTTCACACTTAGTCTCTAGCTGTCATGTGTAATGCACTGAAACCACAACATTCCTGCCCACGAGTCCCTTCTATCCTTATGCCATTCGTGCAGCTGGCCACATTCACTGGTCGAGACCACGTCAAAAAGTGTTATGATGTGTATGCATCTAAGTACAAAAAGTGCAGGGCAACTGAGTAGTAAGTGTTTCGTGTATTCTTTATGATAGCTGCATTGTGGGCATGAATGATCCTGGGATATGTTGGAAAGGTGTTCGTAGTGTTGCAGTGATGACTGATGTCCAGACTGTAAGCAGGAGAGTGCGGTTTCTGATGGGTGTATGTATGGTGGACAGGAGTTTAAAATTGAAGTGAGAGGTTATCTGTTTGGTGCCCGTTGAGGTATTTCAGTGTGTATGGGTTTTGTATCATTTGTTGAGGGTGGTGGAATTCATGGGTGAAGGTTAGTGATGCAAGAAACAGAGGTTTGCTTTTTATTCCTTGTTGTTCGCTGATGATACAGCGCTGGTGGCTGATTCATGTGAGAAACTGCAGAAGCTGGTGACTGAGTTTGGTAAAGTGTGTGGAAGAAGAAAGTTAAGAGTAAATGTGAATAAGAGCAAGGTTATTAGGTACAGTAGGGTTGAGGGTCAAGTCAATTGGGAGGTGAGTTTGAATGGAGAAAAACTGGAGGAAGTGAAGTGTTTTAGATATCTGGGAGTGGATCTGTCAGCGGATGGAACCATGGAAGCGGAAGTGGATCATAGGGTGGGGGAGGGGGCGAAAATTTTGGGAGCCTTGAAAAATGTGTGGAAGTCGAGAACATTATCTCGGAAAGCAAAAATGGGTATGTTTGAAGGAATAGTGGTTCCAACAATGTTGTATGGTTGCGAGGCGTGGGCTATGGATAGAGTTGTGCGCAGGAGGATGGATGTGCTGGAAATGAGATGTTTGAGGACAATGTGTGGTGTGAGGTGGTTTGATCGAGTAAGTAACGTAAGGGTAAGAGAGATGTGTGGAAATAAAAAGAGCGTGGTTGAGAGAGCAGAAGAGGGTGTTTTGAAATGGTTTGGGCACATGGAGAGAATGAGTGAGGAAAGATTGACCAAGAGGATATATGTGTCGGAGGTGGAGGGAACGAGGAGAAGAGGGAGACCAAATTGGAGGTGGAAAGATGGAGTGAAAAAGATTTTGTGTGATCGGGGCCTGAACATGCAGGAGGGTGAAAGGAGGGCAAGGAATAGAGTGAATTGGAGCGATGTGGTATACAGGGGTTGACGTGCTGTCAGTGGATTGAATCAAGGCATGTGAAGCGTCTGGGGTAAACCATGGAAAGCTGTGTAGGTATGTATATTTGCGTGTGTGGACGTGTGTATGTACATGTGTATGGGGGGGGGGTTGGGCCATTTCTTTCGTCTGTTTCCTTGCGCTACCTCGCAAACGCGGGAGACAGCGACAAAGTATAAAAAAAAAAAAAAAAAAAATGAAGGTTGTTGGTTATCTACAGAGCAGTTTGCATAGGAGAGGTCTAGTGCTGTTACATATAAGTTGATGATGGACATGGTTAATCACAACTGTGAAACTCTTTACCTTTTTAGATGATGGTTGTGTTTCCAAGTCTTCAGGGGCTGGCTGGTAATCATTAAACATCTTCATGCATTCCTCCATAACTTGTGGATCATCTCTGTCCAAACCCTCCTCATCACTCTCCTCAAAATTCTCCAAGTTCTGATGGCAAAGTAAAATCTTCGAACACCAGTTCCTCTTTAAAGTAATATGGTCAATCTATGGCTGTCATTCTATTACTGGAGAGAGGGTGGTTAAATACTTTTAAAGATTAAGACACTAGTTTCTCCAATCAAACAAAACTGTGTACAACAAATTATGAGCTCTGCTATATTCTCATACCCTCATCTACCCTTTATGACTTTCCTTGCAATTTATTTTTCTTTCTAGTTTTTGACTTGTATCTACAAAAAAAAAAAAAAACTTTTTCATGAAAACTACTATCTGTAATCACACTGGGCAGCCCTGTCCAGTTAAAGCAACTGGTTGCTAGTATATATGATCTGCCATAAATCAATAACTGTTTCCCCTAGGCCACTCAATCATAGTCCTTCAAAGCAGATGATATATCTACCTGGTCACTACTCCCCATGTCATTCTGAGACAGCAGCCCATAAACCAAGAATGATAAAAATAATTACCACAGTGAGCTTCAGGAGAGAGCCACAAACTATGATGGTGGTAGAAAGAACATGTCTTAAGAGAATGTCCAGTTGGTGTACAGAAATTCATCTCTACTTAATTTTGTCCTAAAGTTCTACACTTAACATCTTCAGAGCTGACCTTACACAAGTACGACCACCAGTTATAGGAGTGTAGATAAACCTGGTTTCCACTACTCAGTGAAACATTATCCAGTAAACTGCTTATGCAGTGCTCTATGCTCAAGAAAAAATAAACCATATAGACAGAAAAATCTTTAAAAATTTAAAAAAACCATGCAATCATTCACTGACAATTAGTGGTGTCACTAATGGATGTACAACATACTGAAATAAAAGTAAAATACGAAAAAAAGTAGCTCAGTCAGTAGCAACAGAGTGCAATCAATCTGAAGAGTCACTGCTCATTAGCAAGAGGTAGCATCTCCATGGCAGCCAGCCCAGTGCACAAGTTACGGTGGACATAAAATCTGCATTCCTCTGTCTATCTATATCTCTAATTCCGGTTTCCTCTGGGAACTCCCTCACAGGGGTGGCCACAGCAAGTCTCTTCTTATGCCTGTCCTTCCATGCTCCCTTGCATACACCACTTCATGCATTACTATAATTTCTCTCCCTCCAGTACTCTTCCACTCTATTTCCCCATGTCCCAGGTGGTCTTCCTCTCACAGCAACCCTTTAATTGTACTATCATGCACTCTCCTTGTAAACTCCCCATCTTGCATTCTTTCCACACTCCCAAACCACCTCAAAGTATTACACTTCACTCATTCTATAATCCACAATCATTACCTTTGCATTTCCTGCCATAGAAAATCTCTCTTATGCCCCGTTTTAACTCTTTTCATTTCATCTAATCACACCATGTGCTCCTCTCAAATAACTCATTTCCATCCTGGATTCTTGACCTCTGTTATTCATCCCATGTCCATGTTTTGGCTGCAATGGTCAGGTTAAGAGGACTGTGCTGTCCTTCAATCTTTTCTTCACTTATTTACACCTCTACCCTTTATCATTCTGAGACCTAACAACCTTCCTACCCTGTACTGCTCTCTCCCTTATTTCTCCTTCCATATCAACAAACTTACACAAAATAGTTCCCAATTCCTTAAATTCTGTCACCTCTTCCAGACTTTCTCCCCCATGGTTATATCACAGTTTAGAACACTTTCTTCCTTGACTCTTCAGGATTTGCAAAATCTATATTTTCACTCTGTTTCCTTTCAAACACCATTACTTTACTTTACTTTTACTCACATTTACTTTCATCTGCCTACCCTTACAGACATCAAAAACACACTTACAATCTTCTGCATTCTTATACTGTAATACTGCATATAACCTCTAGCACTTACAATGTACCAAAACCAAAAAGTGCCCAAGTGAGTCTTGGGCTTCAATGAAGTGGAGGAGCTAGAAGAATGGTAACTTGGAAAAGAAGTTGCTTATTTTGATGTGTTTTGATGCCATTCAATATGGTGTTGACATCACCAAAGCCCCTAGCACATCTGCTACATTAGTGAGAACATTTTGTGAGCTGGGTACCATGCCTCCAATGGGACACCTTCAGGTGCAATATAAAGATTACTTGTACCAGAGGTGAAGTTATGGAGAACATGGAGCAAACACTGACTTTCTGGCATCAATAGCATTTTCATCTTTTCTTTCTTTTAAACTATTCGCCATTTCCCGCGTTAGTGAGGTAGTGTTAGGAACAGAGGACTGGGCCTTTTTTGGAATATCCTCACCTGGCCCCCTCTGTTCCTTCTTTTGGAAAATTAAAAAAAAAAAAACGAGAGGGGAGGATTTCCAGCCCCCCGCTCCCTCCCCTTTTACGACACGCAGGGAATACGTGGGAAGTATTCTTAATCCCCTATCCCCAGGGATTCTACAGTATTCCTGTACTACCCTAAGGAACATTTTTTTTCAAATAATGTATCTGCATTGTACTCTATTTTCTTAGGTATTTCATTTAGCTTTTTTGGTCAAATCATTTTTACCAATATCCCCTAGAAACCTCACCCTGCCTTATCCTAATGAATCCTCAAATAAAATGTGATTCATGATTCAGAGATGCTGTTGTGTTTTCCTGGAACATATCCCAAATGTTAAGAGGGGACCAGTTGCACTTGTACAGGCCACTTTCTCCCACTCTTAAATGAACTGGAAAGTGTGACATCTGGGAATCTAAAAATGCATTATGCCACAAACAACTGTAATTCCCATTAAGGAGAATTCTTCCTACCTATCATCAACTCACAACAACTATCCCAGAAAAGCTCTTCATGAGATACAAAGATGACGTAACCCATAGCTATGACAACAAGCTAAGAAACTTGCTTATGAAGTACTATTTTACTATCAGACTAGTGGATGAATGGAATAAACATTGGTTGAAGCTATGATTGCTGATGGTATAAAAATGTTTAAATAGTAATAGGACTACAGAAATTTTAAAACAGAACTCCACAAGTGTACAAAATAAGAAATTACAAATATGTAATCATCTGTACAAATAGCTACTGATTAAATGTAATACGATTACAAAATATGACATCGGCTAAAAACTTTAGAGTGTGTACCTCAAAATGCCTTGAATTTACTTTATCAGAGCTGCTAATCATCTGTTCCCAGTCATCTTCAGGTATTTCATCGAGTACCGAAAGGTCTGGTAAAGGAGACTCATTACCCGTATCTGTAAAAGAAGCTAGATCAAAGTCCTAATTCATCATCCAATATCTTTGATTATAACCAAAACTTATTATTACAAATACATCATGTAAACAAATCTGATCACCGCTAGAGGGACTGTAATGACTCTGGAAAGGGACAGTCATTACCAGAAGCAGGATAATCTGAAACAGAAATTGTGAAAAGATTTGAAATTCTATAAATCTAAGAAAAGAGTTATGACCAGAAAATCTGAAAAAAACATAAAAATTGAAATTCTATATACATGCATTTATATACAGCAATGCATATCACATAATATAGCATTCCAACTATAATTTCACAGCCAGATGAATAATTCTGCTGCTGCTCACCATTATAACCATAAAGGTCTCTATCCGAGATTCCATCAGATGACTCTTCTTTCATTGCTGTTTTTTTACTTTTTGCTACTTCATCAGCCTTTGCTGCCTTCTTGCTACTAATTACTTCTGTCTTATTTTCTTTTCTACTTCTGCTGGTTTTACTACTGGAAGTTCCTTTATCCTTATGATGACTATCACTGGTTTGTCTGCTGCTACTGTTCTTACTACTATGGTGATGTTTACTGCTGCTATGTTTGCTACTGCTTCTGATGTGACTGCTAGAGGTGATATCTGAGTTGCCTTCCTTACTCTTGTAGTTACTGGAATGGATGGTTTTGGTACTTGTGGAGGTGATGATGACACTGCTACTATGATGCTGTTTGCTGGAGCTGCTGCTGCCACTGGTACTGCTACTACTCTTGTGATGGCTAGAACTGCTACTGTGATGACTGCTCGAGCTAATAAGATAATTGCTGCTCTTATCCTTGGTTGATGAGGAATGAGTGTGCTTGGATTCACTTTTGTTTTCTTTTGAAGTTGCATCTAGGTGACTATCATTTGATTTATGAGAATAGCGGGTTGTCTCAGATTTTGGAAGGTCATTTTTCTTATCAAACTTTGAACTTTGTTCAGTCTTACCTTTACCACTGGAATGACTAACATTATGTTTTTTATCACCATACTGTTCTTGAGTTGAAGACTTATGAGCTCTGCAGTCACTAAAATCATTTTGATCCAATTCATCATCTGAAGATGTTGAAGAATCTGCACTCATATCATGCATATTAGATGCAGCCTCAAAAATAGAAATCTCTGTGAGAGACTTTGGTTTTGACGGTTGAGTGCTTGCAAATACCATGTCAAACATGGACATATCTTTAGGATGATCATCTGGGTTGGGACTTGAAACATTTTCTTTTCTGTTCTTTTCAGTATTCATCCTCCTATCATCTAGTTTCTTCTTTTCATATGATGTTTCGCTGTCACTTTTTTTTGAATCAATGCTGCCTCGTCTATTAGATGTCGATGATTTTTCTGTAATGCTTTCAGTACTATTTTTTCTCTCATGACTACCTCTTCTCTTGCTTTCTTTATCAGTGATGCTCTCTGTACTATTTTTCCTCTCACAACTACCTCTCCTTTTGCTTTCTTTGTCAGTCTTGCTCTCTGTGCTATTTTTCCTCTCACGAATGCCTCTTCTCTTGTTTTCTTTATCAGTAGTTAATCTGAGCTGTTCTTTCTCTCTCCTTCTGACACTTTCTGAATTTTTTGTTCCTTCTTTGGATGATTTCTGATTACCTAAATGTATTTTCTTATTATCCATGTCATTTGATTTTCTATTTACTTCACTGTTGTTGCTTAACTTCTCTACGTTAGAGTATATATCAGAAGATTCCTCTGGATCTAGTTTTTCAGTCTTAACAATTGATAAATCAGGAACTATTTCCTCTTTTTCTACTTTAATTTTTGAGGGGTCAATAGGCATGGGAGTTGATATTGGTTGGCTCTCTTTGGCTGATAAGTTACTTCCCTTTCTGCCTTGTGATTTACAGGTGATGCTAACCTTGCTTCTGCTACAGCTTCGACTTCTTCGGATGGTCTTTCCTTCTCTGCCTTTACTGGGACTTCGGCTTCTATTTTTTTTTACACTTTTACTTTTGCACTTACTAGAACTTCTACTTCTATGTCTGCTGGAACTTCTACTTCTGTGTCTGCTAAAGCTTTCAATCTGAGATCTAGAATCAGCTTCCCTTCTTTGCTGAGCTTTATGGGCACTACTATTCTTGCTTCTGCTGTGACTTCGACTTCTGTTGATGTTTTCACCTCTGCCCTTACTGGGACTTTTGCTCCTATTTCTGCTTAAACTTCTAGACCTACGTTTGTTTGAACTTGTACTTGAACTCCTACTGGTGTCCTTACTGGAGCTCTCACTTGACGATTCAGCATCACTTTCCTCCCTCTGTCGTGATCTATGGGTATAACCAGTCTTGCTTCTGCTGCGACTTTGATTTCTCTGCTTGGTGTTTTCATTATTACTTTTAAAGGGACTTTTGCTCCTGGTTTTACTTACACTCCTACTTCTATACTTTCTAGAACTATCACTGGAACTGCTGGAACTTCTACTTCTGTGCCTGCTGGAACTTCTGTGTTTGCTGGAACTTCTACTTCTGTGCTTGCTGGAACTTCTACTTCTGTGCTTGCTGGAACTTCTACTTCTGTGCTTACTGGAACTTTCATTTTGTGATTTAGAATCACTTTCCCCTTTGTGTCGTGGTTTACAGGTATATCTATTCTTACTTCTGCTTCGACTTCGGCTTCTCTGGGAGGAGTTTTCACCTCTACCTTTACAAGGACTTTTACTCCTACTGTTGTTCAAACATCTACTTCTATGTTTACTAGAGCTCCTACTTCTATGTCCGCTAGAACTTCTACTTTGGTATTTGCTAGAACTTCTGCTCCTGTGCCTACTGGAACTATGGCTTCTTGTACTGCTGGAGCTATTACTTCTATTTCTACTAGAACTTCTACTTCTGCTATGACTTTTAGTGCTCTTTTTCTTTAACTTGCTTTTACCTCTTTTTCGTTTGTATTTTGATTTTTTATGATGTTTACTTTTCTTTTTGTGTTTCTTATGTTTTTTTGATTTGTCACTTTCATCATTAAGAATATCTCCAGTAGTATCACTTTTATTTTCATCATCATTATCCTTGTCATCTTTCAATTCCTCCTCATTTTCACTTGAATCAGACTTTCTGTCCCTGTGCTTTCTGTGTTTTTTACTTCGGCCATGTTTTCGACGACGCTTATGGTATTTTTTACGTTTCTTTCGGTGGTGAGAACGGTCTGATTCAGAACTACTTGAGGGGCTCCTCTTTCTCTTCTTCTTATGCCTCTTTTTTTCATGTTCTGAATCACTGTCAGTAGACGTCTTGTCAACAGAATTACCATCATGGCTTTCCTCTTCAGACTCAGAGTCAGGTGTATCACTCTCAGAAGGTTTATCTTTATCATTCACGTCCATCTTTAGATTTTTCTCATTTTCAATTATCTCCTTCTCTACATTTCCCTTTACATTAACTTTTTCTCCAACTTGGTTGGATTCCTTTGCTGCTTGCTCACTTTCATGGCTCTGTGAAGTTTCTGTCAATACATTACTTTCCTTACTATATAAGTCTGCTTTATCTTCTGAAGCTGACTCACGTATTTTGGTGGATGAAGAATTTGTCAAACTTTCGATTTCTTTATCTAAATCGACTTTATATTTTGTTTTGTTCTTTGGGCTTCCATGAAGGCTGCTTGCAGCAGGTGAATCTTTCAAGCTTCCCCTTGATTTTCCCTTATTTGAAGCTTCATTCCCATCCATTAACTGCAGCATTTCCTCCAGTGGGTCCCCTTCTTTCTTAGAATCTGATGTAGTACTACGAGGAGTCCAACTGCGGACGTTTGGTCTTGACAATTTGGGAGCACCTAGCGTATGAACTACTTGTGGGAGATGGGTATGCCCCTTTGCCCTTTTCTTTGTATCTTCTTTGCCAATTCTTTTTTTTTCTGGTTTTGCCACCAAACTGGGCTGTTTAACAGCATGATTTTTCTCTTCTTCCTCATTACCTTCCTTGTGGTTTTGTCCTTTGTTTTTTTCTATTACTGTTCGATTTTCCTTTGATTCATACTCATCAGGGTTTGTACTTGGTTTTGTATACACAACAGAATTGAAAGCTCCAAATCCATCACTGGATGATGTAAACACTGGAGATGGAGGTAGGAAATATGACCCTTCATTTGGCACTTTGTCTTCATTATTTGTGACTGGCAAATCACATGAGTTGCTGTCTTGATCTGACAAATTTCTAGCATCTGAAATCATGGAGGATTCATCAACCTTTTTATCTGGAACATTCAGACTATACTGCAGCTTACCTAAAGCTTTCACTTTTTTTTTCTTAGGTTTGATTTTATTATTTTGTGAATGTTCAGCAAGAACTTCTTCTAAGATGTCAAAATCACATTTTCTTTTATCCACATCATCCTCAGTTTCATCTGAAGAAAAGTCAGTAACTTCACTCTCAACTGACTCTTTTGAATTTGGTTCACTTTCAATGGCATCTTGTATAGTGCTCAATGACAAAACTGGTGCTGGAGTATATTTGAGAGCCTTAGCCTTTGATGCAGACACAACTTCATTGTAATCTACTGACCGTTTACGTTTATTGAGCTCTTCAATAGGGGTAGGATTATAGCTAGGTGTGCCAGGGGGACGGAAGTAATACTTCTTCTTTAACTTGGTATTTGCTTGTGAAACCTCAGAAGCAGCATGAGCAGCAAGTGCTGAAGTGTCAATACTCTTCACAATTAAAGAAGGATCAATTCCTGGTGCAGCTAAGATAGGATTTTCTGCTAACACTTTCTTAACAGCCTCACTCACAAGATGCTGCAAAAGTTCAGATTGTGTCTCTTCTTCTGGTCCTGACTGTTCCTCCTGTTTACTAACTTCTTTCTGCAGCTCCAAGCTCCCAGATTCATTTGCTATTTCAGTCTCAGTATTGGTGGATGCTGGTGGAACTGCAGAGAAAATGTTTGAACATCAATAACCATAAATTCTTAATCATGATGCATTATGAATGAAACTTATTGCACCTCAATTTTTTCTTCTTCTTCTTAAAAGAAAAGTTTATTTACTGTCATGCAAACAGCACACAACACAAATCATATTATGCAAATATAAGTTATGTTACTAATGGATTTCATGAGGACAACATACCTCTGAGAGTTTCAGGAGCACTACTTGTTCCATCCACCTCAGCATCTGGTAAAGAAGTGGAACTTTGAGGAGTAGCATCTGTCAATTCTGAAATATAAATTATTAGCATGTGGATATCCTTAAACACTAGTTAACATCCTAAAACTATATATGAACATTACATTACATCAGATATATACTGTACTACATATGATGGTTTCAAAGTTATCAAAATTCTATTCCTATATAATATGAGCAATTGGATCCTTTTTTTTTTTTTTTTATACTTTGTCGCTGTCTCCCGCGTTTGCGAGGTAGCGCAAGGAAACAGACGAAAGAAATGGCCCACCCCCCCCCCCATACACATGTACATACACACGTCCACACACGCAAATATACATACCTACACAGCTTTCCATGGTTTACCCCAGACGCTTCACATGCCTTGATTCAATCCACTGACAGCACGTCAACCCCTGTATACCACATCGCTCCAATTCACTCTATTCCTTGCCCTCCTTTCACCCTCCTGCATGTTCAGGCCCCGATCACACAAAATCTTTTTCACTCCATCTTTCCACCTCCAATTTGGTCTCCCTCTTCTCCTCGTTCCCTCCACCTCCGACACATATATCCTCTTGGTCAATCTTTCCTCACTCATTCTCTCCATGTGCCCAAACCATTTCAAAACACCCTCTTCTGCTCTCTCAACCACGCTCTTTTTATTTCCACACATCTCTCTTACCCTTACGTTACTTACTCGATCAAACCACCTCACACCACACATTGTCCTCAAACATCTCATTTCCAGCACATCCATCCTCCTGCGCACAACTCTATCCATAGCCCACGCCTCGCAACCATACAACATTGTTGGAACCACTATTCCTTCAAACATACCCATTTTTGCTTTCCGAGATAATGTTCTCGACTTCCACACATTTTTCAAGGCTCCCAAAATTTTCGCCCCCTCCCCCACCCTATGATCCACTTCCGCTTCCATGGTTCCATCCGCTGACAGATCCACTCCCAGATATCTAAAACACTTCACTTCCTCCAGTTTTTCTCCATTCAAACTCACCTCCCAATTGACTTGACCCTCAATCCTACTGTACCCAACAACCTTGCTCCCATTCACACCCACTCTTAACTTTCTTCTTCCACACACTTTACCAAACTCAGTCACCAGCTTCTGCAGTTTCTCACATGAACCAGCCACCAGCGCTGTATCATCAGCGAACAACAACTGACTCACTTCCCAAGCTCTCTCATCCCCAACAGACTTCATACTTGCCCCTCTTTCCAGGACTCTTGCATTTACCTCCCTAACAACCCCATCCATAAACAAATTAAACAACCATGGAGACATCACACACCCCTGCCGCAAACCTACATTCACTGAGAACCAATCACTTTCCTCTCTTCCTACACGTACACATGCCTTACATCCTCGATAAAAACTTTTCACTGCTTCTAACAACTTGCCTCCCACACCATATATTCTTAATACCTTCCTTTTTATGAAACATAAATTTGGTATACAATACCCTTGTATGGTTAAAAAGACTAAACTCTGAGCACTGTGTTTCCAAAAGCTTGGATCTGCATGGCTAAGAGACTACTGTCTGCTAAAGAACACCACTGATGACATCATCGACTCTATTCATCTCTTTACCTCCTTCTACAATACGACTAAATATCTTAGGGTATAGTAAGACAGTATTAGCCAATGCAAAAGACCAGCTGGTAATCAAGATAATGTATAAGCAATAAATTCCTGAGAAAACATCAAACTGGATTGTAAGTCTTGGAGACAAAGTCTGAGGTTGAAAATATTTCTCCATTAGCAGAAAATGTCAGTTTCTTTATCTATTCAACAAGTTCTCCCAAACAGGAGCAAGTTCAGTCCTGAAAATAGAATGCAAGTTACACTGAGAGTTATATGATATGGTGTCTATTCCAAAAAGGTAAGGAAAGTGCATTAGGGTACACAGAGGATGAGTGGTAAAAGAAAAAAATTCCTTGTATTTTGTGTGGCATTATGTCAGAGCTTTAATGGATGGTGACAGGGTTATACCTGACTTAAGAGACTCTATTTGTTATAAGCTTGATGAGCTTGTATAAGGTATGGTTTCACTGGAAACAGCAGTTCCAAAGTTATTTGTAACATGATAAAAAAAGGATTTCATGGGTAAGTATGAAGAAATAATCTGGGTCAGTATGTGATGAAGTGACAACTGAGGATTATGAAATTTACAGGAAAACTGCATTCTCTTACAGTTATACTGAAGCATATCACAACAGCACCTCACATATGCACCAGGCCATAAGACCTGTCTGACATGTCAGGAAAAACAAATTTCACCCCTTTTGGATGAGTGTTTTCATACAATGCCATTTTGTTAGCTGACCCCCTTCACTCACACACACTCTCTTGCTGTCATGTATAGTGCACCAAAACTAAAGCCTCCTATCCACAACAAGGCCTCAGAGACCTTTTTGTTGTTTCCCCTCATTGCTTCATGTGCCCAGATTCAACCCACACACACCATGTCATCCCCTATATACCATATCAATCCAATTCGCTCTGTCCCTTACATGCCTCACATCCCCCTGCATGTTCAGAACCTGAGCTGTCAAAGCATCTTTCACTTAATCCTTCACCTCTTTGGTTTTCTCCATTTCATTGTTCCCTCAACTTCTGACAAGAATACCTTCAGTCATCCTTTCCTCACTAGTCCTCTTCATATGTCCAAACCATTTCAGCACACCCTCATCGGTTTTGTCAAACATACTCCTCTTACTACCACACCTCTCTTTCTTATTCAATCACCCCTCCTCACACTACACATTGCCTTTAAATATTTCATTTCCAACACATTCACCCTACCCTTTACAATGCTATCTAAGTCACACACTCTACATCCA